>NC_037670.1:36313433-36431684 GCF_003255815.1 Theropithecus gelada | reverse complement strand
CAGCCTCCCGAGTAGCTGGGACTACAGGCGCCCGCCACCTCGCCCGGCTAGTTTTTTTGTATTTTTAGTAGAGACGGGGTTTCACCGGGTTAGCCAGGATGGTCTCGATCTCCTGACCTCGTGATCCGCCCGTCTCGGCCTCCCAAAGTGCTGGGATTACAGGCTTGAGCCACCGCGCCCGGTCCATTGTATTATTTTATTGCAGTCATTTCATCCTCTCGAATACATGGGTGAGCTGACCTCAGCCCTATAATAGCTCAAAGGTCCAAGCAGTGAGCCTGGTTCCAGCCTCCAACTATGAGGATCCCCCACCTTGAGCTCAGGACTTTGGAATTTAGTTCCTGCTGCCCCTGCCGTCTTCCTTCTCCAGAGGCTTCAGCACTAACACCTTTAGATTTCTAGTCCTATTTTTGGTCCATGGAGATATTTATCTTATTTTTGATCCCTGTAACTTCATAAATAAAAAGATGTTATTCTTATGTGTGTACAGGATATTTAATAAGTAAATTTATAGCACGATGTTTAATGGAAGTTTATCTGTTTTCTGAAAAGATCCACTTATTAAATAAAGGTATGCTGGGTTATCTGACCCCCCGAATCCCTGTAATAATTGCCTACATATCAATCATTTTACTGTGCTTTGTGGATGGTTCCCATTGACTAAAGAATTATTGGGTTTTTGTTTGTTTGTTTGTTTTTAGCTTGCTCAAAGTTAGTTACAGGTAGCTCCTAATTTACTGACATGGATGGAGTCAGAGGCCATTATCGTTAGCAAACTAGCAAGGAACAATAAACCAAATACTGCATGTTCTCACTTACAGATGGAAGCTAAATGATGAGAACACATGGAACACAAAGACAGGAATAGTGGACACTGGGGCCTTTTGGAGGGTGGAGGGGGTGATGAGGGAGAGATCAGGAAAAATAACTAATGGGTACTAGACTTAATACATGGATGAGGAAATAACCTGTACAACAAACCCCCATGACACAAGTTTACTTATGTAACCAACCTAAACATGTACCCCTGAACTTCAAAAAGGCTGGGCGCGGTGGCTCATGCCTATTAATCCCAGAACTTTGGGAAGCCGAGATGGGGGGATCACCTGAGGTCAGGAATTTGAAACCAGCATGGCCAACATGGTGAAACCCCATCTCTACTAAAAATAAAAAAATTAGCTGGGAGTGGCAGCAGGTGCCTATAATCCCACCTACCTAGGATGCTGAGGCAGGAGAATCCTTGAACCCAGGAGGCAGAGCTTGCAGTGAGCTGAGATGGCGCCACTGCACTCCAGCCTGGGTGACCAAGCAAAAGTCTGTCTCCAAAAAAAAAAAAAGAAAAGAAAAAAGCAAAAAGCTTAAAAAAAATTAACCATTTTACAAAAGTTCCATTTTAAACCTCTTACTTGTAAAGTAGAAGCTATTTCCATGTTAAGATTATGACAACCATTTGAATTATTTTATAAATATGATAATTTCAAAGGTATTTAAAATAATTAACTGTTTCAAATGAAATAATGAATGAATTCTTATGCTGAATAAGGATTCCAGGAACACATCTGTCTTCCACCTTGGTATCCTGCTGTAATATTCAGAAAATCCAAGTTCCAATCTCAGGTCAACCAGGTATTAGCTAAGTGACTTTGTGAATGCTGTGTAAGCCTCTTTACCTCTTTAACTTTTGGTGAAAAGCTTTTTTTAATCTTTAAAGTTGTACAATAATTTCTGCTGTTACTTCAGGGTTTTAGGTGTCAAAGGAAATAAGGAAGGTGAAAGCATTTAGAAATTCGAGAACCCCACTTAGGAGTACATGATGTGTCCTCCAAACACTGTGGTCTTATTAATTCTCAACACGGAACTCAGAGCAGGCAAAAGCTATTTTAAGCACTCATAATGAATTTGAAAATAAAGTTGACCCCAAAGGTGAAAAGGCTCTGGACCTTTTTTTCTTCCCAATATGCAAGTGTGTTCACAACATGAGTGATCAGAAGTTAGGGGATGCCGGGCTATCCCACGTAACTCTATTCTGCACGAGAAAAACATATAAAGGCATTTGGACATTTGGAACAAATCAGAGCTACAGCAAAGGCCAGAAACATTGCCAGTTTCCCTCTTGCTTTCTCCCCAGACCAAAGTATTACCAAAATAAGTAGTCTCATCAATAAACTAGGGTTTGGAATTTGGAATTAACCAGGCATAATTTCTCAAGTATTATGGCCTCTTTTTTTAAAGGCATGAAGTTGTGTAAAATTGATATATTTTAATTATGTAAAATATAACCCAACTTACATAACCAAATAAAGTCAAATCACTTTTAATTTTACTTAGTGAATGCTGTACAAACCTCAAAAGTTAGAAAGCCAACCAAAAAAAAAAAAAAAATGCAGAATAGGCAACTTTTTATATTTTTCCTGAATGTAGAAATCTTTCATTATGTGGACAATTATTATTGAATAGATGTGTTTTCATCATCAAGTAAAAATGGCTTATGTTGGCATGAATATACCCCATTTCATTGCTGCTTTTGTACATTTCTTTTATTTTGCCCGAATATGGCCAGATGAATCATATATAAAGAAAGCTCAGCTCCTCCAGAACACTGCTATTGTATAAAGAGTATTGCTGCCAAATTCAAAGCTAAATTCAGGTTTGAGGTATCAGAATCTTTTATAGGTCCTGGGAGAATATTTTGTTCAAATAATAGTCCAGTGATCTGAGGGTGTGTGCACCTGTTGATTTTCTAGAAATATAATATTCTGCAAAATCAGAGATAATGAAGGCTAAGGCATCATTACCTTTTTTAAAAAGACAAAGGAATGAACTGAGTGTCATATAGAAATTTCAAAAATGAACTATAGAAATTCTATAAATAAAGGGTAAAGGAAAAAAATTCAGCAACACTTAAAATGAATAAAAATCCAGAGACATCCTGGTAGAAATCTTGGTCCACAGTCAATCAAAAAGAAGCAAACATCACTACAGAAAAACGATTTTGACAGAATAGAAATAAAACTATTCATTGTATTCCCAAAATAACATCATTTTTGTTAATAGCTGAATATCTTCTTTTAGTTCAAATGGTTTACATTTTAAAGCTTTGATTTCTTTTAGAAATTCCTATTGAATACTATTTTCCAGAAATTTGTTAATGCAACTGATATGATTTGGATGTGTCCCCTCCAAATCTCATATTGAAATGTGATCCCCAGTGTTGGAGGTGGACCTAGTGAGAGGTGTTTGGATCACGGAGCAGGTCCCTCAGGAATGGCTTGGTACCATTCTCATGCTAAGGAGGGAGTTCTTGCTCTGGTAGTTCAAGCGAGAGTTGGTTGTTTAAAGGAGACTGGCTTTAAAGTTCTCACTCATAAGTGGGAGGTTTGTTACATACGTATATACGTGCCATGGTGGTTTGCTGCACCCATCAACCTGTCATTTACATTAGATATTTCTCCTAATGCTATCCCTCCCCTATCCCCCAACGCCCCAACAGGCCCTGGTGTGTTCCCTCCCTGTTCCCCTCCCTGTGCCCATGTGTTCTCATTGTTCAACTTCCACTTGTTTTCTCTCTTTTGCCCCTTCTCTCACCATGTGATGTGCCTGCTCCTCATCTGCCTTTTGCCATGAGTGGAAGCTTCCTGAGGCCCTCGCCAGAACCAGATGCCAGTGCTATGCTTCCTGTACAGCCTGTAGAACCATGAGCCAAAATAAATTCCTTTTCTTCATAAATTATCCCGCCTCAAGTCTTTACAGAAATGAAAGAATGGACTAACATAGCAACTTTGTAAGCACTTAAAATGAGGGAAAAGGAAAGTCTAAGACTCAGTTCAATCTATTGGATGATACCATCATTTATATATTTAAAGAGGAGCAACTTCTTGATCAGAAATCAATTTGACCTACTGTTACGGGAGCTTAGTTACTGATTATATGTGACCGTCAGAGAAGAAAACATGTAAGAAATGGAGGAACATTCAAATAAAGCTCTTATAAGCCTTTTCAACAAAGATTTCTCTGGAACAGGTGGGCGAACGCCACAAAATTCTGTTGATTTAGTATGTTTCATGCAAACACAGTCCATTATTAGAAGCAAACAAAGGGCCCCAGGTGAGAATAAAATAATTATTCAGTTCTTCCTTGTGATGGCACGTACATTGATACTTTATATATAGTACTTATTAGTCACAACCATCCAGTGGATGTGTATTATCACTGTTTCCTAACATATAATGAAAGTGAGGGTCAGAGGAGGTTAGTAACTTGCCTAAGGTCACTCAGTAAGTGACATTTAGGGGTGGCAGTTTGAATAGAAGCACGTCTAGCTCAAAGTCCATTCTATGTTTATCACATTAGATAATCTTACATATGTTTCTTTTGTATCTTTTTTAGAATGATGTACAGAGTTTTATGAAATAATTGCATTTCTGATAAACTGGCTATAAATTACCTTTTATAAACAGAATCACATATTAATATATATCAGAAGCACTCACTCATTCAACAAATGCCATGCAATGCATTTGTAAAGTAATTCATGAAGAAAACATGTAACCACAATTTTATATAAATTTCAGCTACAAATGATAACTCTTAGCTTTGCCTAAAATGGATTAAATCTGTACAAAGTGTGGTTTGTACAGATCCAGCAGCACTCATTAGCGTGGTTTGGGAATAGGTGCCCTCTTGCAGATTTTAAGGCTAACTGAACCAGTAGCATAGTGCATATAAATGCAGATCCTGAAAACATAGGGGAGCGTGGTTTGCAACAGCCAAGAATGATATCATCAGTCTCTGTTTCATTTAATTAAAAATTATCAGCTGTACATAGTGCTATTTTTGACACAGGTCACTGTGGTTCAATGCTATTGGATTTTATCTTATTAAGCACTTAGCTGTTTGCTGGAATGATTGAGGGGCAGAGCTGTGTATTCAGAGAGGTTACAGAGTTAGCCCTTAGACCTTTGGTAATGTTGAATAGTTTATCTTCAAAACCTCCTTTCTTGAAAACTTTATGTTATGGCTACCCATCCCATCTTTTCTAGTGACAATGAGGAAATGTGTTAAAACATATATCAACAGAAATACTGACATGTGTTGACATACATAAGTGTTGGTAAGCAACTCTACAACTACAGTAAATAAATAAACCATTCTTCTATCAGAGACTAGGGCAAACCTAAGCTATATGATTTGGGATATTACTGTGAAGCTTAGTTTTATCAGCCAATTTTGCTTGTACTTGTATGTTCTCAAAGCTAACAGAGTTGAGAAACTACTTAGAGAATTCAGTCTGCTCCAGCAGCCTGAATTATTGTTTTGCCCATAATAAAATTATTTTTATTCATAAATATATACTTTTTAATTTTGAAGCAATCCTAAACTTAAAGAGAATGTTGTAAGTATAATATAAATAACTATAAAAATCATTTTCGTCTGTAGCATTTTCTGCAAATGTTGCCTCCAGTTATAGTTTTTCTTTTAATTGTTAGGATTTTGTTTTAAATTTAGCCTTAAAATGTGAGTTTATTGGATATTTTAAAATTAAAATTTAATTTTTTTTTTATACTTTAAGTTCTGGGATACATGTGCAGAATGTGCAGGTTTGTTACATATGTATACACGTGCCATGGTGGTTTGCTGCACCCATCAACCTGTCATCTACATTAGGTATTTCTCCTAATGCTATCCCTCCCCTAGTCCCCAACCCCCAACAGGCCCTAGTGTGTTCCCTCTCTGTTCCCCTCCCTGTCGCCCTCCCTGTGCCCCTCCCTGTGCCCAAGTGTTCTCACTGTTCAACTCCCACTTATGAGTGAGAACATGCAGTGTTTGGTTTTCTGTTCTTGTGTTAGTTTGCTGAGAAGGATTGTTTCCAGCTTCATCCATGTCCCTGCAAAGGACATGAACTCATCCTTTTTCATGGCCACATAGTATTCCATGGTGTATATGTGCCACGTTTTCTTTATCCAGTCTATCAGAGAAATTCATTGACAAGTTTGCCAAGGTCATCACTGATAAAAATCTGATACTAGGAGAAGTCTATAATGATGATGCAACATCACTGTTTTAGTGTTAGTGTTCCAGAAAGACACTGACTACAGCCAATCAGACAGCTCCTACAGGAATTAAGGATGCCAAAGAGAGAATAACTGTGCTGAGATGTGCTAATGCAGCAGGCATGCATAAGTGTAAACTTGCTATAATAGGCAAAAGCTTGCATTCTCCTTGTTTTCAAGGAGTAATTTTTTTTAACCAGTCCATTATTATGCTAATAAAAAGACATGGATCACCAGGGACATATCTTCGCATGTCTTCACATGGTGGCAGGAGAGAGAGAGCGATAGGGGAGTTGCTACACACTTTCAAAACAACCAGATCTCATGAGAACTCTATCATGAGAACAGCAAGGGCAACATCCACCCGCATGATTCAATCATCTCCCACCAGGCCCCTTCCCTGACACATGGGGATTACAATTTGACATGATATTTGGGTGGGGACACAGAGCAAAACCATATCAAGAGGGTAGACATAACTTACTGTTGAAAGCTACGCAGGCATTAAGCCCTGCTTTTCCATGAGATGCTTTATTATGCTTTTAATAAGTGGGTATGTTTATAGTCTGTGTGATTTAAGAAATGGTGTATCAAAAGGAGGTGATGTCAAATTATAACATTTCAAAATCAGGTAAGGCAGGAACTTGAGACTTTTTTTGGAAGGTCTAAGAAATCACCTGAGTACATTTTAAACAGCATTTCCTCTATTCTTCAGAGGTTTTCATTTCAGGAAAGCATAACAAGAGTCATTCTAATGTGATTATAAAGGGCCTGGAGCTTTGCTTTTAAAATTCAATACTTAGGTAGAAAGAAAATGATAACTTTTTCCCTTTGATTTTTATTCACTATTTTTATAACACTAGGAGCCCTGAGACACCGGATTGGAAATATCTATGCCTCTTGATGTTACCCGAGCACCACTGCATCACAGTCCTTTAACTGGGTCTGTTTTCGTCTGTTCCTTGATCTTCTGCACTCTCCCCCAGCAAGCGACATCAATTTCTATACTCTTTAGACTTATTCTCAGCTTTCTGGATGCTAAATTTGCTTGTTCATTGATTCAATAAACATCTACTGAGCACCTACTGTGTGCCAGGCCCAGACAGAGATCCTGCACTCATGGATATTCCAGTCATCTAAAATGGCCAAGAATGTGCAATTGTAAATACTGGTATGTTTTGTGATGGAAAAGCATTAACTGCAGCGGCATGAGGTAGGGAATCTTATCTGGTGTGTGGGTTCAGAGTTTTCCTAGGTTATGATGTTGGAGGAGAGTTGTGATTGATAAGCCTTGGTTAATTAACTGAGGAGCATAGGAGTAGGTATAGGAAAGGGTTTAGATAGAAAGCATGGCATATGCAGGGACTCAGAGACTGTGTGGTGCTGAAATCAGGTATGGATTTGACTTAAACCACTGTACTCCAATGAACTCATGCATAAGGTGAAAACTCAGACATTAAGGGATCCATGTTTGCTTTATCTTTCCTGTTCTTTTGTGTTAACAATTCTCTTTTGCTTCACAACTCATAACTTAGAACACATAAAGGGCAGATGGAGGGAGGTAGATGGTAGAGATTCTACTTTTATTGCAATACTAACAGTCTCAAGCTCTCAGTGCTTGGGCCAATCAAGGTTTATCTATTGCTCAAGTTTTATGCACACTTTGGCTAGGCAGAAAGGCAGCTTTCATTCTTTATTGGTACTCAGTGATTCTGGCTGGCAGAGGCTTTACTGTTACAGGGAAGAGCACATACCAAATAATTAACCAGCTCTGAGAACCTCTCTCTAGAAGTGTTGCACCTATCATTGGCCAAAGCAAGTCAAAGGCAATGCTTAACCTCCAACTACAGCAGGGTGGAGCAAGCCTAACATCAGGCTGTAAGTAGAAGGCTAGAAATAATTGGTGAGTGCTATAGTCCAAATATCTGGGTCCCCCTAAAATTCATATGTTGACCACTATTCACCCATTTGATGGTATCAGGAGGTGGGGTCTGTTGCGAGATGATTAGAATGGGATTAGCACCCTTATAAAATAGGCCTCAACAAACTGCCTTATCCCTCTTCCGCCATGTGAGGAGAAGCCACCATCTTTAAGAAAAAGGAATCTCCCAAGATAGCAGATCTGCCCATGCCTTGATCTTGGACTTCTCAGCTTAGGGAACTGCAAGAAGGACATTTCTATTATTTATAAGCAATCAGTCTATGTTGTTTTATTATAGCAGCCTGGATGGACTAAGACAGTGAGCAAGAGTAGTGATCACCACAGAAATGAATCTTCATCAGGTATCGCAGTCTATGGCAAGAGCACATTACTGGAGCTCTGACCGCAACCAACTTGTTTCTAACCTTCTCTTAATTCCAACAACTTGTCACTGCACAGGTGAATGTGTGTGGGTGGTGACACTGTAGTGGAGTCATAGTTTGCAGAAGTGGAAATAGGAAGGTATTTACTAAGAGTTGGTATAGTGGATAAAATTCCATTTCCAATCTTTGAGTTTTTCATTTACTTTCTGGAAGAAAGAAAAGGGGAATGGGTCCTTAATATTATTTTCTAATTATCTTTTGAATTTTTAATTGAATCTATCTTAATTTAATTTCCAAGAGCTCCTTATCCTTTGGTCTTCTGTATGTAGTGGACTGGTCTTGTTTTATGAAGGCGATATAGTCTTTTATTTCTCTCAATACATTAATGATGGTGTTTCTTTCATGTGCTTATTTCTCCACCACTTTGTTTTTACCACTCTTTTTTTCTTTATTTGATTCTATTTTGTTTTGCTCTGTCTCTATCTTCCATAACAGAGGCTTTCATCAAATATCAGGTCTTCTTTGGCTGTCATATATATTTAAAAGTGAGACTCAGAAAAACCCCATTTGGAAGCATGAGTGTGGGTTATTAATTTGTGAATCTCACTGTAGGTTTGCTACTGTGAAATTATATTTTTAATGGGGGAAATATCCAAATACATGTGTCTCTAGTTCAGAAGTTCTTAAACTTTTTGGTGTCATGGCAGCCTGGTGAAGTCTAGGATCCTGTTTTAGAATTATGTCTTATGCATGAAACCAATTATATCACAATCTGGTTATCAAACCATTAAACCAATAAATTTGTGATATAATAATATGTCCTTTTTATGAATGCACCATCTAATAAACTTTAGAGTTGTATATAATAACTACTGTAATTTTGAAATAATGATGAGTGAAAATGCAATTTGGAGGTATAGGCTGAATAATGTGATAAGAAAACAATTGCGATTTTTATTGGTCACAAAGTCACAGGTACCGATTATACTATGAGGGTTTGTTGCCTATATTCAAAGATGACAGAAATGCTAACTTTCAGAGGTTAGTTTAAAATAAAAATGAACTATTGTTCTCGTTCAAGTTCACAGACTCGCTGGTTAAAAATTTCTGCTGTTGGTCTTTACTTCTGGGTGAATGGATTTTTCTAGAAAGTATTTCACCCATCTCCAACCGTAAGTATGTAAGTGCGGCTGTGAGCCTTTCACGAACCAAGCAGGGGACAAATCTCTCTTCACTGGGAAGATTTTCCCATAATCCCTCTGATTTCAACACAGTAACTGACACTCCAACCTCAAATGTATTTATTTGCTGTCTTCCAAATTCAAAGACTGTCTGATAAAACCTCTCCAAAAATAGACCCTAGGTTTTCTTTTGATGTATCAGGGTTGGAGAGAGAATATGAGAAGTCTAACTCCTATTTTAAAGATATGTAATCCATACTCCAGTTTTCATTCCCACTTTTGCACACCTGCCTTTAAAGCAGCAGTTGTCTCCAATCCCTGAGGATTTCTGTAGCTTTGTGTTGAAATGATTAGCTTTTTGACATTCTGCCTCAACATACTTAGATCTCTATGTTCTCTAGTCTAAAACGGCTCCCAGTGGTTAAACTATTTCCCAGATTTCAAAATGTTGCTTCTTTTGTCTGGTATCTTCTTTTTGAGGTGTTTTTTTTTTTTTTCCTGTTAAGTTCCTTTACTGTCATTGCTTTGTGAAGACTCGGGAGGAAGTACAGATAGACATTTGCATTCAACCTATGTTATTTAACCAGAAGCTTTGATGCATTCATAAGTAGCATTTTAATATGTTTGAGTTTACATCTTTTTCCCTCTCATAATAGCATATCTCCTTTTCTCTGATTTAATATAAAAGTAAGAGGAGAAACAAGGTTGATGTGCAATGTCACTTTAAGGAAGCCATCTTTTTTTGTGTTTTAAGGAAACCATTTCTTAAAAGAACTTTTCTCAGACTCTCTCTAGATGCTTTTAGCATTTTTGTTTAAGACATTAGACTGTGAGTTCCTCAAAAGGATGTATGTAGTTTTTTATTTTGGTAGAATGGTAGAAGTGGAATAGCTCTTATTGGTACAAACCCTACCACAGATCACAACTGCAAACTCTTCAGAAAGTATAAAAACTCCCTGAAATCACTGGAGAGAAACGCAAAGCCACCATAAACTGGAAATGAATCAAAACTGGGAAGAAGGAAATGGAACTGAGTAAGTGTTCCATCGATAAGGCTTTTTGGCTAACGGCATGCCCCAATCAGAATGAGCTAGTTAGCTAAATCCTGAACAGAAACCCTTGCAGAGTACTGCTTTTAAAAACCAGCGGACAGAGTTTAGAACTACGAAAACAGATGAAAAGTGAGAGGGCAAATCATGCAAAGGAGAAACTATACAGGGTGGAGCATCACATTTCGCATATAAACTCTGTGGAAAATCTTAGGATGCCCTCTACACTATGCATACATGGGGCATACTCCCAGCAGCCCATCTAAAGCTAAAAAGAACCAAACAAAGATTTTAGAAGTTACCCACTGCAGGAGTGACAAAAAAATGGGTATGAGTTCTTCAAAATTAACTACAAATAAAACAGACAAATAAAAATCAACATTCAGAGAAATAACAGAATCCAGTCTCTACAGTGTATTCTTTTAAAAGAATGTCCAGGGTGTAATTCCAAATTATTCCATACATAGTCGAGAGGAAAGGCAATTAAATAAACTGATCCTGAAATGAACCAGATGTTAGAATTGGCTGGCAAGGATTTTAACATAGCTACTATAACTATGCTCAAGGGTATAAGGTAAAATATGTTTGTGATGAATGGATATACAGAAAATCTCAGCAGAGAGATTGCAACTTTAAGAAAGAACCAAATGGAAATTCTAGAAATGAGGAATAAAATATCTGAAACAAAAGAAAATTAATTGTATGGGTTTAACAAGATGTTAGGGATGAAAGAAAAGTCAGTGACGTGAAGGTATCTCAATCAAAACTATACAATCTAGAAAGCAGAGAGAAAAAATATTTAAAAAATTAGAATCTCAGTGATTGTGGGAATATATCAAAATCTAATTTTGTAGAGTTTTAGAAGGAGATAAGAGGCAGGAATAGGTAAAACCCAACATCTGAAGAAAGAATGTATAAAATTTCCCCCCATTTTACAGACTCAAAAACCTCACATATGCTGTGTAGTATAGAGAAAAGACACCTTGAAAATATCACAATTCAATTGATAAAAATAAAAGATAAAGAGAATCTTGAAAGCATCCAGAGAATAAAGACAGATTACATATATAAGAGCAAAAATACAAATCACCACTGACATCTCAAAAGAAACAATGAGGCCGGAATACAGTGTAATGAAATCTTTAAAAGTGCCAAGTGAAAGCAATACACTGAAACCTAAAATGCTATGTGAAGCAAAAATAGCTTTCAGAAATAAAGATGATATAAAGGCATTTCAGATGAACAAAAACAGTGGTAACTCTTCTCAAGTAGACTTGCCCTACAACAAAAGCTAACAGAAGTTCTTCAAGCAAAAGGGAAATGAGATCAGATAAAAATTCAGATTTTAATTTCCTTCAAATACTTATGATTGTTTAAAATAAAAATAATAGTAATCATAGCATCTTATGTAATGAATATGAAAACACAGAATAAATTACAGGAGGCAAAAGACCTATAGGATTGCAAAGTTATTACATTTTATGAGAAGGAGTGCTTAACTTTCAATAGAAAAATTAAGGGTGCATATTGCAATCTTTAGAGCACCACTGAAATAATAAAACAAAGAGGTAAGCTAACAATCCAAGAGAAATTAAAATGGAATTCTAAAAACAATTTCAATTAACTCAAAAGTAGCAGGAGAGGAGCATGAAGGAAACACAAAACAAGTGGGCCAAAAAAAAAGATAACAGTAAACCAAAAGACTAAATCCCACCCCATCAGTAGGAGATGAAGGATTTTAAAAGGCAGAGATGGTCAGAATTGCTTAAAAAGCTGAACTATTTGTTGTCTACATGAAAGGTGCTTTGAATACAAAAATTCAAGTAGATGCCCTATGAATACAGAGGCTCCCTTAAGGGCCAGGAAGATATACTATTATACCACACCATGCAACATAAGCAGCATCAGAAAGTGGGGGCCCGGGGGCAGGGGTAGGGGGGAACAGGGGGAGAAAGAGAGAGAGAGAGAGAGACTATGTGTGTGTAATAGAGAGAGAGAGACATGTTTTCCCGGGAATGCAAGCATGGTTTAAATTTTGAAAATTTATCAATATATTTCACCTTACACGACAGCTAAACATGGGATCATTTCAAAAGATACAAAAAGTGTTCGATGAAATTCAACCTCCATTCATTACAGAACTCTCAGCGAATTAGGAACAGAAAGAAATTTCCTCAATCTGATAAAAAGAATCAGTGAAAAACATTACAATTATCGTCATGTTTAATTGTTCTTTTCCTATGTTCCAGAACAAGACAAAGATACCTACTCCAACAACTTCTATTAAATATTTCCAGGGAAATAAAGTAAAAACAAAAAAGAATTAAAAGGCATACAGATCAGAAAGAAGTAAAACTCTATTTGCAGATAAGTTTCTTTTACATAGAAAGTCCTAATCAATGTATAAAATAATTACTAGAAGTACAAAGTGAATTTAGCAATGTTGTTATATATACGATCAATACACTAACACCAATTGTGTTTTCATACTCTATAGCAACAAACAACTAGAAAACAAAATTTACAACAATTCCATGTAGTAGGGTGTTAAGAAACAAATTACTATTTAGAAATACATTTAACAAAGGCAAGGACTGAATCTCATTTACCTTCATTTTTACAATGTTTAGCACAATGCCTAAAAAATGATATATTCAATACAATTTTTTGAAGAGCTAAAGAACGTTTGTCTGCTATAAAAAGATTCAAGTTAAAGTTTTTAAAAATTCCTCAGCAAACTAACACAGGAACAGAAAACCAAACACTGCATGTTCTCACTTATAAGTCGGAGCTGAACAACCAGAACACAGGGACACAGGGAGGGGAACAGCACATACTGGAGCCTGTTGTAGGGGGTTGTGGGGAGGAAGAGCAGTAGGAAAAATAGCTAATGCATGCTGGGCTTAATACCTAAGTGATGAGTTGACAGGTGCAGCAAACCACCCTGGCACATGTTTACCTATGTAACAAACCTGCACATGTACTCCAGAACTTAAAGTAAAAATAAAATTAAAAAAATTATGATACTCAATTCAATGTAGAAAGATACAGTAAAATAATCTTTTTCAAAAAAAAATTATAGCTTGTTTTTTTCCTTCATCTATCTGTCCAGGTTTAAGTGCAGCAGGGTTCAAAGGATGGCACCCACATGTCAGGGGCCTGTGCTCCTTTCCTTCTGCACTGGGACCTGTGCTACTTTGGCATCCCGGCCAAAGCATGTACTGAAGCTGCACATAATCATCTCTGCTCACACACCATTGGCTGAAGTTAGTTAAATGGTCACATATAGCTGGACGTGGTGGCTCACGCCTGTAATGCCAGCATTTTGGGAGGCCGAGGCGGGTGGATCACCTGAGGTCCGGAGTTTGAGATCAGCCTGACCAAAGTAAAACGCCGTCTCTACTAAAAAATACAAAAATTAGGGGGGCGTGGTCGCGGACGCCTGTAATCCCAGCTACTCAGGAGGCTGAGGCAGGAGAATCGCTTGAACCCAGGAGGCGGAGTTTGCAGTGAACCGAAATCGCGGCACTGCGCTCCAGCCTGGGCTACATAGTGAGACTCCATCTCAAAAAATAGTAATAATAATAAATAACTAAAATAAAATAAATGGTCACACATAGCTGCAAGGAGGGCTGGGATTGTAGTGCTTACCCTGGAAAGCCACTGTGCTCTATTAAATTTATAACAATATTAGATGAGGGAGATGGGATATTAGAAGAAAACTTGTTATCACTAACATACCATTTCTAACTGACAGATACAGTCAAGAAGAATTTTAATTTTGATATTTTACCGTTCTTAAGCCTAAAACATTTTGAGATCATTAATGAATTTAAAGCTCACTTCTACTAATCTACCCACCAGAATACAAGAAAACTGTTCAGCTGCTGTTTTTATTTACTTGAATTCTGTATGAATAATCACTTTTAGTCATCAAAATCCTAAAATCTGAACTCACGAGACTTGCTGTTAAATGCAGAGCACTTAGAAAACCAAACACAGACACTGACCAGGATTTATGAATCATATGTTAAAACAGAAGTTGTTGAATAAGATTTATGCCTGATCAAATTATAGATTTTAGCATACTGACTCATAAATCAGTCACCTGAATCCCAAAGGCAATAAAAGGATTTATAAATCAAAACTTATTTAGGATTTATTAGCTAAATGTCTACTATAAGAATGCCATGTTTATAAATTCTCTTTTGACTTACAGAACTAAATTTCATAAACTCTACAGTCAGGCTCCATCTCTAATGGTACTTCTGAAGGGTATACACTGATGCATCCTGGTGACACTGAGGAGACATTGATTAATGATAATGTCAGAGGAAAGACGATTGTATTAAAATGATTAAACATTATTGAAATAAAGTCCAAAGGATGATCTTGTAAGTAAAAATAACATTTTTGAATTGTGAATATATGGGTTTAAATATGTAAATAATAAGAAAGGCCAAGAGCGGTGGCTCATGCCTGTAATCCCAGCACTTTGGGAGGTTGAGGTGGAGACTAGGAATTCCAGACCAGCCTGGGCAAAAAAACTGTGATGACACCACTGCCCTCCAGCCTGGGCAACAGAGTGAGACCCTATCTCAACAAAAACAAAAACAAAAAAGAAGAAGATAAATTTAAATTATTATTGGAGTATAAAATGACATGTAAAGGATAATTTACCTGAACACCCAAATCATTTCAGAGTAGGTTAAATGTTTCAGAACACATTAAATGACAAAATTTCTCTACTAGATATACCAATCCCTTTTTAATTCCTAATTTGACAAACATATTAATTTTTAATTAAAATTATATAATGTATTTTATTATAAATGCAAAATATTTGTGTTAATTTGAACTATTTTCTTTTTAAGGTTCAATTTTCTCATTTATCATGACCTGTTTAGAGTCTCTGGATTTGCCTCCCACTTGGTAGAATGGAATTGTTCTAAATATTCACGTGGCTGACTTAGTCATTTTGTTCTGTTCTCTACTCATATGTCACCTCCTCAGGGCCTCTTCTGCGTTCATCCCCAACCATTCAGTGGGAGCCGCATCCCCGTCACCCTATCCTTCAGGCTTCTTCGTCTTCTTTTCTCATAGAAAGATAATAATAAGCAACCTGAAAGTTTAATTCCAAGGTGGCAAGGTTAATGAGTGATAGCACAGGCTGACAGTTGCACTGTGTAATGGTTTCTACCTTCCGGTTAATAAGATGCTTATTCTTAATTAAATAAGATAGTTTACATTACCCACTTCTCAATAATTGAGAGATTAAACAGATAATTTAAACTAATTTAAATCAGCACTTAAATAGGGTGTTTTCTTCAGTGAGACATGGACCTGGCTGTCCAGGTTGAATACCAGAGATTTCTGAAGCAAAATAAATAAAGAATAAAATAACTTTATTTTTTGAGCTCCTTTTCATAGGACTACAACTTTGTGCTATCTTTTTCCAAACAGAGAAGAGAAAGATAACACAGCATTTCCTCTAACATGATGAACTGTAGTTGGCTTTTGGCTATTCTTGGTTTAAAAAATTATTTTAGCCTCACAGCATGTGAGTGGTAATGTGTAAATATTTAGAATTGTTAGTGAATTTGAGAAAACTTCTCTTAGATTTCTTTCAAATACAAGTAGTAATATTGTATTTGGAAGAATTGTGCCACAGATTCTCTTCTGACTTCTATTTTGAAACTTTGCTTCTTCATCACCACCTAATCACTTCCATTTTGCTTAGTCATAGGAGTCACTTTGATCACACATTCATATTGGCATCTGACCTTGCTTTGCCCCTAGGCATCAGAATACTGAATAAGTTGGTGTGGTGGGCTGTTGATCATGCTTGGGAGCTATTCCTATATTGGAATGTCTAGCAATAATTTAAGTATACATGGAAGTGATTATGACCTATGTACTAAACGCAGGCTAAATTTACTCACAATTCTACTTCCCCCAAATGGAACCCCCAAATGGTGAAGTCATTTTAAAGCCTCTAGGGAGAGGAAACTGAAGTAGAAAGAGATCATAGTCTTGAAAGAGATAATTTAAATATCTTACTTTTGCAACTGCTGCAAAATGCATGACCATGGGAATGCACAGTCTTAGGTATAAGGAAGAAGCCCATGCAAGACAGGAACCCGAGAGAGAAAGCTTTATTAACGTCGCAATAGATTCTACTCTGCTTACAGCCCTACAGCAACAATAGTGGATACATCAGGAAATAACTTGCCCAGCTCAGGGAGGAAGTTCATTGACATTTAAAAGGCACAAAAACAACCCAGTGGAAATGCCAGCTTCCCAGCATCTAGACAATGAAGGCGGAAGTGGCTCCTGAGCACAGGAGGAAGTGCAACTTGCCAGGAGTCAAGAGCTGAGCAAGGCTGAAGGTGCACTTTTCTAGTTAGGGAGCCAGGGTGCAAGGACTCATTTTTATTTTCCTTAAAATCAAGCACAGAGGAGTCCAGATTGTGCAATGTTCAGGCTCAGAAACGGATCGTCTAAAATATGGTGTTTTGACATACTCAAAGAGCCTCAATGTTTGATCAAAGCCTCAAGTTTTGACATACTCAAGGAGCCTCAAGGTCACTCTGACCTTCTTCCCACTCCTGTCTCTCAATCCCCTGTCTCTCTCCAAGCACAGGATGAAGTTGCTACCTGAAGTTCCTCATCTGGCTAAAGTCCAGACTCGCCAAAGAAAAAAAAACAATTACCTATGATCCCCTCCCTGATTTTTCATTAACTCAAGTCGGTCAACACACCTAGACAGACTTTTGTCACAAACCACTGTCCTGTGAGCCCAAGAAACTTTGTCCCAGGCCATTGTATGTTCTTCAAGCCCATTTAATTTGCCTAAAACCCATTTACTATCCCCCTAAGATCATCCACACTTCCCCATCTCCCTTTCCCTGAAAATAAGGGTATATAGCCATTCGTACCCCAATGTGTGGTGGGGCAATCACCCTATGATTCTCTCCCATTCACATTAATAATTTTGTATGCCACCTATTAACGTGACTTTTGTCAGATGATTTTCAACGAACCTTCAGAGGGCAAAGGAAAAACTTTTCCTTGGCACCTAGAGCAGCATTCAGGTTAAGGGTTTTGTCCCTTTCTGCTGAAAGTTGTAATTCTATTTCTCCTTTTTTTTTTTTTTTTTGGCTCCCATTGCCAAGGAAAACTCGTTTTCAACCAATACAACTTCCCTGTTATACTAATACCATTCCCTGGTTTACCCATCATGTATGAATAATGGAAGCATAAATTAGAGAAGAGTAGAAGGCAGCTTAACATTACTGAGTACCAGCTGATGTTCTAGGTGGTTCATAAGTATTAATTCATTTAAACCTTGTAGCAACCTATGGGCAGATTCTACTATTATCACTATTTTACATCTATTCCATTACGCTATTTTATCACTTGCTTTTGGCAGAGGCAAAGCTTTGTAAATTTGTTTGGGGTCTTACTGAGAACCCATGGGTCTCTGTTAGCTATTCAATCACTTTGATCAAACAAAAACGAATTTTATAGCATTTTACTTGTAATACTTCTGAATATGTTTACCATGGTAATTTAAAATAACCCTTTATGTAGCTCTATATAAGTGTGAAGAAGTTACAGTTTATGAAATGATGGTTTGATTAAATCCCTTAATTGATAATTACATAGGATAATAGGAGTAGACAACGAAACGTTTTTTGGTAAGATTTATTTATTTGTCTAATGATTATTATTTTTAAGAGACAGGGTTGTGCTCTGTGCCCAGGATGCAGTGCAGTGGCATGAGCATGGCTCATTACAGCCTCGAACTCCTGGGCTCAAGCAATTCTCCTGTCTCAGCCTCCTGGGTAGCTGAGATTAGTGTGTCATCACATCTGGCCAATTTTCTCATTTTTCATAGAGATGAAGTCTTGCTATGTTGTCCAGGTTGGTCTTAAAAACTTCTAGCCTCTAGCTATCCTCCCATCTCAGCATCCCAAAGTGCTTGGATTACAGGCATGTGCCACCGAGCCCAGCTGGTATGGGCTATTTAGACCAGTGTGGTCTAGGGCCATTTGTTACAGAATCTCCTAGTGAAGGATAATTAATAATAATATAGATTTTCTACCCTAATTTTCTACCCAGTGGATCTGAATTTCTAGATTAGATTCTGGAAAAGTGTTATTTTTAGAAAGCACTCCTAGGTGATTTTAGTGCATACTAAAGTTTGAGAATCTCTAATTTAAACTAATTTAAATTCTGTGAAATCTCTACTTTTCACTGAATAGGCATAATTAAGGTATAGTGTTTATAACTGCAAGGCATTTAAAGCTTGAATGTGATTTAAGACAGGAATACATATGATAAATACGTTTTTGTTCCTTGTGTGCATATGTAGGCTTAAAAGTGTTGTTTGAAACAAATGATGCAGTAAAGGAGAAAAAAAAAAAAGAAACTACAAGTTTTACAGATCTTTAAATGAGACCATTGACTAATTGAAACACATAAGGGTTAGTCTTCCCTTAATCTGAAAAATAGAGCAGGTTTTACTGGCTTAGGATAAATCGTTCCAGGATAAGCCCTTCTCTCTCATGTACTACTTTCTTCCTGTACCCAGAAAACAATAAATTGTGGAGTTCTGTAGTTCTATGTGAGCACTCCCTTCTCATAAATATTTAGACTAGAAGGAAAGAGCCAGGATCTTTCTTCCAAAGAGTTTAATGAATTTTTTAAAATGTATGAATATGGTTGGGAAGCCTGCCAGTGATTAAAGAGTGTTCATTTTAATATTACATTCTTTTCCCTTCCCAAATGCTTTCCCACACCTCATCGGACTGTACATTTTTCTTAATAACCCTAATTTAAAATGAATTATTTTAGTCATTTTCATCACAAAATTTAATGATCAACATTCTTAATTTTCTATTTCTGTGTCTTTGTTTTCATGTCATGTCACCTTCAGGGCATATTCTGTAAGCTGTACATTAAATTAATATTTCTACCGAGGCTGCAATGGGTATCTGATGCACTACAGAAAAGTGTAGAGTGTGGGCCAGAGCCTCAAAGATCTCAAATCCGAATTGAGGTGTTTATACATGTACGAAATGCCAGGGACTGTCAGGCTTTTAAATGATTTGGAATTACAGTAAAGTGAATCTAAACTTCCATGGTATTATTTGTAATCCACT
Source organism: Theropithecus gelada (assembly GCF_003255815.1). Lineage (NCBI taxonomy): Eukaryota > Metazoa > Chordata > Mammalia > Primates > Cercopithecidae > Theropithecus > Theropithecus gelada. The sequence continues at coordinate 36,411,933 of NC_037670.1, read as the reverse complement.
GACATGCCTCATAAATAAAATTTAAAAAGAATAAGAAAAAAATGCAAATAACTTCATTTTACCTTCTATATAAGTCAATATAAACAGATAGTTCATTTTCCCTTGTCAGGTGAGTTTCAAGAAACTACAGGCATACCTCGTTTTACTGTATTTTCTTTATTGAGTCTCACATATATTATGTTACTTATAAATTGAAGATCTGTGGCAACCCTTCATTGAGCAAGTCTATTGGCACAATTTTTCCAACAGCATATGCTCACTTTGTGTTTCTGTGTCACATTTTGGTAATTTTCACAATATTTCAAAGTTTTTCATTATATCTCTTTTTCACTATGTCTTTTTCATTATAACTGTGATGGTGATTGTGATCAGTGATCTTTGATGATACTACTATTGTAATTATTTTCAGGCACCACAAATTGCACCTGTGTAGATGGTGAACTTAATTGATAAATGTTGTGTGTGTTCTGACTGCTCCATTGACCAGCCGTTCCCAAACTTTCTCTCTCCCCTCAGGCCTCCCTCTTCCCTGAAACACAAAAATATTGAAATTAGGCCAATTAATAACACTACAATGGCCTCTAAGTGTTAAAATGAAAGGAAGTGTAAAATGTTTCTCACTTTAAATCAAAAGCTAGAAATGATTAAGCTTAGTGAGGAAGGCAAGTTGAAAGCTGAGACAGGCCAAAAGCTGATTCCTGCGCCAGGGAGCCAAGTTGTGCAAGCAAAGGGAAAGTTCTTGAAGGAAATTAAAAGTGCTGCTCCAGTGAACACATGAGTGATAAGAAAGCAAAAGTGATCTGGATAGAAGATCAAACCAGCTACGACATGCCCTTAAGTCAAAGCCTAATCCAGAGCAAGGCTTTAACTCTCTTCAAGTTTGTGAAGACTGAGAGAGGTAAGGAAACTGCAGAAGGAAAGTTAAATGCTAGAAGAGTTGGTTCATGAGGTTTAAGGAAAGAAGCTATCTCCACAAATAAACATATCATGCGAAGCAGCAAATGCTGATGCAGAAGCTGTGGCAAGTTTTCTGTAAGATCTAACTCAGGTCATTGATAATGGTGGCTACATTAAACAACATATTTTCAGTGTGGATGAAACAGAGTTCTGTTGGAAGAAGGCACCATCCAGGACTTTCATAGCTACAGAGAAGAGTCAATGTCTGGCTTCAAAGCTTCAAAGGACAGGGTGACTCTCTTGTCAGAAACTAACGCAGCTGCTGACTTGAAGTTGAAGCCAGAGCTTACTGAACATTCTGAAAACTTAAGGATCCTTAGGAACTGTGCTCAATCTACTCTGCCTATGCCCAGCAAAGCCCATATGGCAGCATGTCTGTTTACAATATCATTTACTGAATATTTGAAGCCTACTACTGAGAACTACTGCTCAGGAAAAAAGATACTTTTCAAAATATTACTGCTCTTTGACAATGGACCTGGTCACCCAAGAGCGCTGATGGAGATGTTCAAGGAGATTAACGCTGTGTTCATGCCTGCTAACACAACATCCATTCTGTACTCCATGGATCACAGAGTAATTTTGACTTTCGCATCTTATTATTTAAGAAATAAATTTTATAAGGCTATAGCTGCCACACATAGTTATTCCTGTGATGGACCTGGGCAAAGTAAATCGAAAACCTAGAAAAGATTCGCCATTCTAGATGTCACTAAGAACATTTGTGATTCACGGCAGGAGGTTAAATGATCAACGTTAATAGAAGTTTGAAAGAAATTTATTCTAGCCCTCACGGATGACTTGGATGGGTTCAAGACTTTGGTAGAGGAAGTAACTGCAGGTATAGCCTGAAGATGTGACTGAATTGCTTCAGTCTCATGACAAAACTTGAATAGATCAGGAGTTAATTCTTATGGATTAGCAAAAAAGTGGTTGTGGGAGATGGAATCTACTCCCGGTGAAAATGCTGTGAACACTGTGGAAATGACAGCAAAGGATTTAGAATATTACGTACACTTAGTTGATAAAGCAGCAGTAGGATTTAGAAGGATTGACTCCAATTTTGAAAGAAGTTCTACCCTGGGTCAAACGCTACCAAAGAGCTTTGCACGCTGTCGAGAAATCTTTCATGAAAGGAGGAGTCAACTGATGTAGCAGACTTCATTGTTGCCTTTTTTTTTTTAATTTGAGGCGGAGTCTCGCTCTGTCGCCCACGCTGACGTGCAGTGGCGCGATCTCCGCTCACTGCAAGCTCCGCCTCCCGGGTTCCCGCCATTCTCCTGCCTCAGCCTCCCGAGTAGCTGGGACTACAGGCGCCATCACCACGCCCAGCTAATTTTTTGTATTTTTAGTACAGACGGGATTTCACCGTGTTAGCCAGGATAGTCTCAATCTCCTGACCTCATGATCCACCCGCCTTGGCTTTCCCAAGTGCTGGGATTACAGGCGTGAGCCACCGCGCCCGGCCTGTCTTATTTTTAAGAACTTCCACAGCCACCCCAATTTTCAGCAGCCACCACCTTGATCATTCAGCAGCCACCAGCATCAAAGCAAGACCCTCTTCCAGCAAAAAATTACAACAACTTGCTGAAGGCTCAGATGATTTTTAGCAAATTTTGGCAACAAGCTGTTTTAAAATTAAGGTATGTACATTGTTTTTTGGGTGTAATGCTACTGTGCCCTTAATAGACTACAGTATAAACAACTTTTATATATACCAAGAAACCAAAACATTCACTTTGTTGTCATATGTGCCTTATTTTGGTGGTCCAGAATGGAACCGACAGTGTCTGCAAGGTATAACTGTACTTTGTCCGCCACTCCAGCTTTCTTTTGGTTAATATTTTCATGGTATATCTTTTTCCATCCTTTTACTTAACTTACCTATTTCAGTAGAATTGAAATGAATGACATATATTTGAGTAAGTTCAAAACAAAATCCATTTGCTGTTTTTACTGGAATGTTTAGACCATTAATGTAACTATTGATATGTTTGAATTTAGGTATATCATTTTATGATTTGCTTTCTGTTTGTTCCCTCTGTTTTTCATTCCTTTGACTCCCCTTTTCTGCCTTCTTTTCAGTTATAAGATTATTTATTAGTATCCATTTTAATTTATCTACTATGATTTTGACTATATTACTCTGTAGTTTTTCATCGTTCTTTTTAGTGGGTGCTCTAGGGATTACAGGATATATACTTAACTCTTCACCATCACCTAGAATCAATTTTATATCACTTTTGTTGGAATATAGAAACCTTATCATCTTATTGATCCATTAACCTTTCCCCTCCTATGCTAGTCATGTTAATTATTACATCTAAACTATTGAATGCGCTATCATACATATCATATGTTTTCACATTAAATAGTCGATTGCATTTTAACAAACTCAAGAGGAGAAAAACAGCCTACCATATTTACCAACTAGTACTGCTAGTTGGGCAGGACTTTGATTTTTTACTCTTCTTTTTCCTTTATGATATTCCAAGTTTTCTCCGGTATCATTTGCTTTCCTTCTGAAGTACTTTTACATCAGGTCTGCTGGATTAATATTTTCTTAAGTTTTCTTAATTTAAGAACGTCTTTATTTTATCTCTATTCTTGGATAATATTTTTTACTGGATATAGAGGTTGACAATTCTATTCTTTTGGCACTTAAAAAAATATGCCACTTTGCTTGCCTCTAAGGTTTCTGGTAAGAAAATGAAGTCATTCAAATCACAGCTCCCCTATAGGTGATGTATTGTCTTTCTCTGGCTGCTTCCAATTTTTTTTTTTTTTTCTTTAGCTTTTAACCAATTTGATTATGATGTATCTGGGTGTGAATTTAATTGAGTTTATCCAGTTTGGAATTTCCTCAGCTTCTTAGATCTGTAATTTATGTCTTTCACCAAACTTGGGATTTTTTTAGCTCCACACTTTTTCTCCTTTCTTCTGGGATTCTGATGGCACAGATGCTAAATGCTGTCCACATTATGCTTGCTTACTTAGAACTAGAGGGCTTCTCCGGCAGCTCTCTTTGTCCATGTCCTGAAGCCTACTTCTATGTTTTGGTCTGTGTGTAGTCCAGAGTTGGGTAACAGAGGGAAACAACTGGTAAACTTATGGCTAGTTGGGCAGTATTTCAAATTTTGGTCTGGTTCGCCAATCCACCTGCTAGTGTTTACTTTCCACAGTACTGAAGTAGCTGCTTCATGCATTTTGTCCACGCTCCACAGGTGAGCTCAGTGGGAGGCAGAGCGTGGAGCTTGTTTTCTTCATCTTACTCAGAACTGGAACCAACTCTCTCAACTAAATATAATGAGACAAAAGCTATTTTACCACAAGCACTAAACAAAATATATAACATGTATATTAAGCTGGCGGTGTAAAGCCAACAGGCTGAATAAAAAGAAACTCATCTTAGAATTGATAGACCTCAGCTGATCCTCACGATGATCAATGACTTTTTATTTGGCATGGCACCTGGCATTTATTCGCTTCCACTGAAAATACATTCAATCTGGAGATTGTTCCAAATGTAGGCTGTGCACAGTATCATCAGATGCAAGTTGTTGCGCTTTTTGTTCTTTTAAGTCTTGTAAGTCTTGACTTAAATGGAGAGAACTGCTGATTAACACAATTTTTAAAAGAGCTTAATCAGGGAAATTCTCAACTGTTACATACAAAGAACACTCAATCTATACAGCACTATGATCACTCTGCCAAAAGAGCTGGCAGTTAGAACACCATTGTGTGCATTAATTATTGACATATCAATGGAGATGAGCCAATGGAATTCTTTAATGAATCATTTTTTAAAGCAAATCATTACCCACTGATTTTTGATATTATATATGTATTTTTTTCTATAAATCAGGTTTATATATTTTTATTCAGATTTGATTTCCTAGTTTCTGAGTGGGTTTCTCACTCTAATTCACAAGCCAGCCTAGGGTAACATGGTAGACTTGTGTATCTAATGTACATGTATCTAATGTACTTTTCAGGCAGTATTATGCCTTCAGCAACCACTGGGCAGCAGGACACCGTACTTAATTAGCTGCCTTTGCAGTTATCAGCCTCCAATCACATTTGATTAAGGGCACCATTTATTTCACTCAAGCCCAAGAGTGCTCTCCTGGGGAGAGGCAGGTGGTACTCTCCTGTTGATGAAGTCCAGAGAGCCAGAGAGAGAGCCTGTCACCAGAAGTGACACTCTGCAGCTCAGTCACAGACTTTCCAAATGACCTTGCAGAAGCCATTTTTCTCCCCAACACATTTTATTTATTTTATTTTTTAAATTATTATGATTCTTTTTGATCACTGTGTTGCTCAAACTGGACTCAGACTCCTGGACTCAAACAATCTTCCCACCTCAACCTTCCAAGTAGCTGGGATGACAGGCATGCATTTTCCATGCCCGGCTTAAAACCTAGATGTTTTCAAAGCCCAGTGTTTTCATTAATGACAGGAAAAATTTGTAAAGCCCTTCTAAGTGCTTCTTTGTATGAATATATATGTCAGAGGGGCGAGTTACTATTCCCTCTTTACACCTGAACAAACTGAAGCTTGGTGATATTAGGAGATCTAAGTTCAGACAGCATCAGGAACCCAAGCCCGATTTTTCTGAATCCAAACATTTGTGGTCTTTCTCCTACAACTTCCTATCACTAAAACTACTGTTAATCAAGAATAGAATTACAAAGCATTGTTTCCTGTTTAATTCTACTTGGCAAAGGCCACGAGGGTCTATTTAGTTAATGTAAGAATGAATATTACTTGAGACTGCAACCTCAAAGTAGAGTTTTCAGCATTTATTTGATAAACTTAAATTCTAATATATTTCTATGTGTAATACTTCAGAGGCTGATCCTACATTATGCCTGATGTTTGTTAAAAAAAAAAAAATGTCGTATCCACACAGTAGAGTTGGCTATTTGCAACCACAGGTAGCTCTTATTTTTTGCAAAATGCAGCATAGAGAGATATAGTTTTGCTTATGTTTTTGACAGTGTGAATTTATAAGGAAATATGTTTAAAGTAATTTGTCATGTTTTTCTCTATTTTTGTCAGATTTGTGCAAAGGCATAAAATTTTTTTTATTACCTGTAGGGTCTTTTTCTTCCTCTCCTTTCTGTAACCATGAATATTAAAATTAAAAATTCTCTTTGTTTCTCAGTCACAGAGTTACTACCGGCTAAATAGCTGAGGCTTTCACCCACAGCACTTTCAGATGGAATCCTATTACACTTTATAAGGTTATCATCACCCTCTGAAATTTTCATTAGTTATGGATGTGTACATCCTAACATTTTGCAGTGGGGAGACAGCTGGGAGATATTGTGTTCTGTGTTGCAGCTGCCCATCAGAATTCTTCCAATATAATGGAGTAAAAATCACTGGGTGTATGTAGTTCTTCCCTCCTCAATTTTATCCATAAAACATTTTATCTCCAAAAATTATGAAGGTGAGTTGCACAGGAGCCTGTTGTCTTAACAGTCATAGGCTGGCAGATCATATTACTTAATTGATAGAGCACATTCAATCCAGAAACATGACAGGAGGTTAAATTATTATAATCAAATTGGCTTTTCAGTTCTAGTCTCCATCATCTGATTATAATTTATCATAAACAGTGTGATTAGAAAGTGACAATTGATTCTATTATTCCTTTTACTCTGTAATGACACCTAATCTGTATTCCATGAAAAGATATTCTTTGAAACCAATAACACATTCAAATGATGGTTTGATTTTGCTAAGCAAATATTTTTCCAGATGATGCATATTAATTTAGAACCCACGAAATGTCAGGTTTTTCATGTTTAAACAAAGAATTGATCTGCGTTTAAATAATCTATTCTGGATCCTTCAATCTATTAGGCCCTGTGGCTTCGATAGTGAGTTGGCAAACTGGCTTCATGTCCTCTCAGGTCTGGGGTGTGGAAGGGCAGACAGATAATTAAAGAACATAAATAAACTGACAAATAGTAACAGGAGAGTGTGTTAGTCTGTCTTCACACTGCTAGGAAGAAATACCTGAGACTGGGTCATTTACAAAGAAAAGAGGCTTCATTGACTCATGGTTCCACAGGCTGTACAGGTAGCATGAATGGGGAGACCTGAGAAAACTTTCAATCATGGCAGAAGGTGAAGGGGAATCAGGCACGTCCTCACATGGCTGGAGCAGGAAAGAGAGTGAAGGCGGAAGGGCTACACGCTTTTAAACAACCAGATCTCGTGAGGACTCACTCACTGCCACAAGAACAGCAAGGGAGAAATCCACGCCTATGACCCATTCACCTCCCACCAGGCCCCTCCTACAACATTGGGGATTACAATTCGACCAAATCCAAACCATATCAAATAGAGAAGGGATAATGCTACAGCAGCGTACAACAGGGTCTCAAATCCAGATATAGTGGGTAAGAAGAGGTTCCCTCCAAAATATAGTGTTTAGGTCTTCATAAGGATAGCAATGAATCATTTTCACTCATTGCATCTTGAAACCTTCTTCAGATCTTCAGGAACCAGTGAGGAGTAGCAGAAACAGGTCAAGTATGTCTCATTTTAAATGCCAGCCCTTTACACAGTAGCTATATGAAATGACTTTACTCTGAGCCTCATCCTCCTCATCTGAACAGACAGGAATAATACATAGGTCACAAGGACTATTCTGAAGGTTAATTAACTTATATGTTTTAAGCATCGGTGACAGAGAGCGCATTCAATAAATGGTAGCTCTCTTTCTTCCAACAATTCCTGCTGCCACCAAACACACTTTCTTTTATAATATCCAACTGTGATTTCTGTCTAATTAAGGCAGCTCCTAAACCTAGATTATATGAACAGATATGAGGTAATCTGATTTGGACACAATCCAAGTCAATAAAAATGGACGCTCACATAGACTGCTTTGTTATGGTAACATATTCAATTCAGAATGAACTGAAATATCACAAATCCTACATTTTATATAACATAAAACATAACAAGCAAATAGAAGAAAATAAAGGCATTCATTGTTCCCACCACCACAAGGAGTGTATTCAGGTTGATTAGAGAAGGACAGGTCAGTTTTGACAGAGGTAAAAAGGGCTAAAATAGCATCCGAATGTAAAGAGGGGAGAAATCTCAGTGTATTCCCGAATTTCCCTGAGGCGCCGTTGTTGGCTTGCTGTTCTATTTCTTATACCTCTCTTGAGAATATCTCATTCATTCCCACACACCTTTCAACCCCAGTATCTCCAGGCCTTTTACTCCCAGACCTATATGTGATGCTTCATGCTCTCCACTGAACTTCAGAATGGAACATTCCACCATCTGAAGCTCACTGAGTTTGGTTCATACCCTGTAGGCTTTTCCTTGTTTAATGTACTAAAAGTAGAATTCATCCCCCTTTCTGAACCTTCCTGAATATTCCCCATTAGTTCCCAGCACACCATCCAGCCTTTTATCCAAAGCAGAAACTTCAGAATTAATTCAGACATATTACTCTTATTTAGCCCCAATCCTTATGCTCACATCCCATCAGTCGTCAAGTCCTAATCTCTTCTGTCCTTTTATCCCGTAGCACAAAACACTGTCAAATAGCACCAACCTTTGCTTTCCAGGTGTACTGGGAAGATAGGTAGTGGCAGTAATGCCTGGGAGTTGGTTACAAATGCAGAATTTCAGGCCGCATCCAGACCTACCAAATCCGAATCGGCATGTTAAAAAGGTGTCTAGGCAACTCCATTACAACTATGATCAAACTTTTACATTATCTTTTTTTTAATTATAAGAATTTTCAGGGCTGGGTGCGGAGGCTCAAGCCTGTAATCCCAGCACTTCGGGAGGCCGAGACGGGGGGATCACGAGGTCAGGAGATCGAGACCATCCTGACTAACACGGTGAAATCCCGTCTCTACTAAAAAAAATACAAAAAACTAGCCGGGTGAGGTGACGGGCGCCTGTAGTCCCAGCTACACAGGAGGCTGAGGCAGGAGAATGGCGGGAACTTGGGAGGCGGAGCTTGCAGTGAGCTGAGATCACACCCCTGCACTCCACCCCAGGCGACAGAGCGAGACTCCGTCTCAAAAAAAAAAAAAGAAAAGAATTTTCAAACATATAAGAATCATAGATAATATAAAACACTCATATGCCACTACCCATGTTAATAATTATACTTTCTTGAGATATTTAATTTAAAACAATTTTTAGGGACAGGGTCTTGCTATGTTGTCCAGGCTGGTCTCAAATTCCTGGGCACAGGCAATCCTCCCACCTTAGCCTCCTGTGTAGCTGTGATTGCAGATGCACTCCACCATGATTAAGCAATGATATCAGAGTTAAAAGCCACTTCCCAACACTCCTCCCTAGGGTGACCAATGTGTCTCAGTTTGCCACAGACCATCCAGATTGCTGTACTGAAAGTCTTGAATCCCTGGAAACTTCTCAGTCCTGGGGAAATTCATGGGTACTCTTCTCTCCCTCACACATTTACACATTCACGACATGTGCTTGTTTTCATAAATAATACACAGAATGATTTTATGTGTTTAACTTGATGCAAATAGCATCATGTTGCACACGTTGCTCTTCAGTTAGCTCTTCACATAGCATTATTAATTTTGAGATTTACTCTAATGGTATGTTAATATGAATTGAGTTATTTTAATTGCTGTATCGTTTGCATGAATATACTCTATCCACTGTCTTCTGATGCAGGTGCGGGTTGCTTCTAATGTTGTTATTTTTTAAATAATACATCAACCAACAGTATAAATGTCTCCTTGCGCAGATTTGGAAATTTCCTAGGGAATATATCTTGAAGAGGTGTTACTGCTAAATCCTAAAGTATGTCTATCTTCAGCTTTACTACATGGGGTCTGATTGCTCTCTACATGGAGCAGTTCATGTTCTCCCATCAACAACGTGAGAGCCCTTTTATCTTTGCCAGCACTGCTTGGCACTATCAGACTTACAGAGTATTGCGAGCCTGATGAGTGTGAAATGTTATTTCAACGTCTTAAGTTGGTTTTTCCTGCTTTAGTTAGCCAGGTGGAGTATCTTTCACTTGTTTCTGGGCCATCCAGTTTTCTGCTCTATGACTTTTTTTGTGCACACACACGTTGCCTGTTATCTTATGGAGGTATTCTGGATACTAACCTTTTGTGAATCATACGAATTGCAAACATCTTCTCCAAGTGAGGGTTTGCCTTACATTTTTATCTAGGAATTCTGTTGCTCTCTGTATTAAATTTTTTTTTAATCAAGATATAATTCACGCCCCATAAAACTCACCATTTTAAAGTGTACAGTTGAGTGTTTTTTAGTGATCTTTTGTGTTTTTTAATCTTTTATTTTAGACATCTTTTCTATCCTGATACCATAAATGCCATTCTCCTCCCATTTAAAAAAAAAGTAATTGTTTGCTTTTTGTTTTTATGTATTTAGTCTGATTAGAGTGGATTTTTGATTGTGGAGTGATGAATTGATCTCATTTAACATTTATGCATATGGATAGCTAGTTGTTTTAGCAACATTTGTTACATAATCTATCCACCTCCACTAGTTGATAATGTCATTTCTGTTATCTATCAAGTTTCCATATACACATCAGTCAATTTCTAAGCTCCACATTCTTTTGGTTTATCTGTGAACCAATATCACACAATTTGTTTTTCATAACTTTATAATAAATCTTGATGTCTGTAAGGCATATCTTCTGACCTTGGTCTTTTTCATAGCTCTCTTCTCTCTCCACGACCTTTACTGTCCCACATAAATTTTAGGCCCATTCTTTCAAATTCAACAAAAAATGATCTTGTGGATTTTGATTGGAATTGCACTGAATTTACAGATAGTTCAGGAAGAACTGCCATATTCAAATATTGACATCTTTACAATACTTGCATCCACAATTTGATATGTCTCTTAATTTCATTAGGTCTCCCTTTATCCCTTGTAATTTTTACATGGTTATAATACTCACTAAATGCATATATTATTACTGAATTTCTTACTGGATACATTATTGTTTTAAATATTGTATTTCAGATTTATTTATGCACATATCTATTACATTTTCTTATTGATTGTTGATGGTATCTAGGAATAAACCACTTTTGTACACTGATCTTATATCCTGCAATTTTGGTGAATTCCATGTTTTATAGTCTGAGGAATACTGACAATCATCTCATTTGTAAATGAGAGCAATTTACTTTCTTCCTTTCCAATTTTTATTACCTTTTTAAAAATGTGTCTCGCTGATTGCGCTGGCCAGGACTTCCAGTACAATGCTGACTAGAAGTGGTAGAAGGCACTAGTTTGTCATATTTTTGCCTTTAAAGGCAAGGGTTAAAACAACATACCATTGATTATGGTGCCTGATTTAGGGTGGTGGTTTTTAAAATACATATTTACTAGGTTAAACATTTTTCTTCTATATCCCTAGCTTGCTAAGCATTTTAACTCTGAGTGATGATTTTAATTGCTTTTCCTTTTAAAACTGATCTTAGAATTACTCTTCTTTAAGAGACCTTTCCAGCACTGTAAAGTTGGAATCAAAGCTCCTTGTCTCTGATCCCACTGTATTTTGTGCTTCCCGCAGCAAGTTCATCTGCTGATGTGTCTATGCTTCTCAGTAGCTTCTAAGCAACTCAAGGGCAGGAACCTCATGTTTGATTCATGGCTATATCCTCCAGCACCTGATGTAGATCATGAAAAACTGTACATAGCTGTAGGATAAATTGTGGAAAACATGTTCTAGAAACTTTATTTTTCCTTCCTCAAAACCAATTCTCTTTCTGACAATTAGGCTTAATTTACAAAGACAATAATAACAGCATAGAAATTGGACTGAGAGAAGTTTTAGTTATCTACACATGTATATTTTCTTTTAATATAATAACTCATAGAATGCAAATATACATTTGAATATCATTGACTTCCTTCTTACAGCAAACCTAAGTTGTTGCTACATTCTAAATCAAGTTCATATTTATTTTAACATCATATTAGTTACTTATCTTTGTGTCATTATTAAAACAAAAATAAGGCTCCCACAAACTTTGATTTGTTCAGTATGTACTTTCTAGAGGTCTTTTCATATCTAGTTACTAAGATTATTTTAACTTAATTAATTTAAATGATTTTTTTTTTTTTACCAATGCCAAAGTCCTTTTTAAATGCATTATGTTTGTCAGTGTTTGAATAGCCTTACCTGTTTATTCCAGAACACTAAGATACTTAATGATCATAGGACCTCAAATGCCATTTGAAAATATGAAACCTTTATCTTTTAAGTCAGTTTTGCTTTCATGCATAGCATGGCTCTCAAATCACAGTTGTAATATTTATTAGCTGTCTTTGCCAAACTGCGGGTAATACATCTTTCACATTTCATTGAGAAGAAAAGAAATTTAATCTCACTAGGATCTCCATTATTAGTTCTCCCTCTTGGTTTTTTTTTTTTTTTCCTGTGGGGATTTTATGTTGGCCAGATGGGCTCTGAAGAATCCACAGACGGATCAGTATTTTACAATGGCAAAGTGGAAAAGCAAAATCTATTTTTGAGTTAGGAAATTAAATGCGATATATTGTCATCTAGCTCACTATGTCCAAACTAGTCAATATTTTGTTCATATTCGATATTGTACAATTATTCTCTTACAAAACAGAATACCTTCATTTTCCTCAACTTTACTTCAGTTCTGTGTTTATCTTGTTCCACTGGATAACAGTAATTAGCCACTCAATTACACCCTCTATTCCCTTGAATTCTACCAACTCTAAAGAGGACTCTATAAACCACATTTTTACGCTGGATCTACTTTCTGGGGAATGGCAATTAAATTTCATTAGCAGCAAAAAGTTAAACATCTCTTTCCATATTCATCACAGAATAATCTGTCTTCCATGAAGCAGAGTTGCTGAATGAAATGTTTGAGAATCAATCTGGTGGGAAATTGTTTATTTCTCAAATTGGCCCAATTCTCATTTTTAAATATTCTGACACTTCTCTCTTCAGGTGGTTGCCCTCATGGTCAAAAATCTCTTAAATGGAGAAATAATTATAAGGTCACATAGTTTGTCATAAATGGTTTCAAATGGTGTAACATCTCAAAGTGTGCATTCCAAATATTTCATGTATGGAATAAATAAAAAGAAGCTTCATTTGGAGCCTTCTCATCTTTGTCTATCGTCTTAATGATGTCTAAGAACATATCTGTTCTACATAAAACCAGATACCTGATTTCCAGAAAAGTACTATACTATTTCATTTAGTTTTGCTAGGCATGACCAATAAAAGCACTTTATTAAAGGATCTTTTGCCTGACCCACTTATTCCTACATTATATTCAAAGTTTACCCTTCCCCCTCTAGCCACACTGAACAGTAGGGACTTTCTCAACTGGATCATTTTCTTTCTTGTATCTTTGACTTTGTATGCAAGAGTCTTTCCAAAAAGCATGTCCCTTTCTTCACTATTTATGTAAATATCTACTTTTCCTTCAAAACTCTGATCAGATTCCTTGTTGATGATGTGTTCCCTAATCATCTCCTCCTAAACACACACACACAAACACACACACATAGACTTAGCTTTCCAGTCCTCCAATAATACTTCATAGACTAGCTCTTGGAATTAGAATTATTTGTCTATGCTCTCTTTTCTTATCAGATTTTGAGGTCTTAGAAGTCAGAGTCCATCATTTTTTCATCTTTGGATCCCAGGACCTAGGCCCGCACTGCCATGGTAACAGGCACTCAGTGTGCATTTATAAATAATCGATTCAACTAAACATGCTGAACACTGTAAAAATTATTCTTAAATTCTGAATAATACGGACTCTCCTACGCTGAAGTCAGTATCTGTGACTATAATGACCAGAAGTAGATAGGCTATCTTTTAAGTTCAATTTTTAAAGTTTTTCATAAGACAGAAGTAAATCGTAAAATTCCTAACAGAAATAAGAAAGAAAAAGGGCACCTGAATTTATCTTCCAAAATTAACTCATATTTAGAATAGAAAGAATCTTAAAAAAAAAACAAACAATGAGAGGGCGGGGCACAGTGGCTCTTGCCTGTCAGCACTTTGAGAAGCCGAGTTGGGCAGATCTCTTGAGGCCAGGAGTCCAACACCAGCCTGGACAACATGGTAAATACAAAAAGTAGCCAGGCATGGTGGCGCCTGCCTGTAATCCCAGCTACTTGGGAGGTTGAGACCTGAGAATTGCTTGAACTCAGGAGGCAGAGGCTGCAGTGAGCTGAGATTGTGCCACAGCACTCCAGTCTGGGCAACAGAATGAGACTCTGTCTGAAATAAATAAATAAAATAAATAAGTAAATAAAATAAAAAGGAGAGCAAATTGAGTAAAATAAGACTTTTCAACTAAATTAGCTCCTGTGACTGTTTTATAAACAAATCTTAATGGTTAGTTTGCAAAAGAGCAAGGGCAATTGAAGTTAGCAGAATTAAGGGCTGAAAAGCAACATTGATTATTTCAGTGGGTGACTAGGGGAAGACCTCAGCAAGGGAAGTCAAGAGGCCCTAACCCAACCAATTTACAAACACTCTAAAATGCCCACATTATGTTTTGCTCTCTTTTTAGCTCATTTTAAACTGAGCAAGCATTTTTATTTTAAAAACAAACAAAAATATAAACCAAATTATAAAAATCTTCATTGAAGTTACCTAATATTTCATTGTGCTACTGTTTTCTTGCTTATTACTTTTCTAATAACCACGAGGGTTTAACTTTCTGTTATGACTATTAAAATGATTTCACTAAGAATGTGCCTGGATGCTTGAAAAAGAGGAAACATCATTTGTGAGTTTCAAAACAGAAATATTTGACAAGTATATGAAGGAACGCTTGTAAGCATTCTTGGAATTAATTTTTTTCCTATCTCCTGCATCCCCAACCACCAATTTAAAAAAAAAAAAAAAAAAGCACTTTGGGTGGAGTTAAGAACTCTTTTCAAATGTTAAACAATAACTGGAAATCCTGAAAATGTATTCCCTTTTATCAAGTAGGAAAATGCTTTAAAGTCTCCCCCCACCACTGCCACCTTTCTTTTTGCTAAGAATTGTTTCACATGATATTTACTCACTGGTTTCTATTTTGAACAGAAAGTTCAGTTATAACTGCCTGAAATATAATGCCATCTGTGTTTATTTTCCCTTCTGAAACATGATTTTTTCCCCCCAAACATAACAAGTACCTGGTCCTAATAACCTAGATACATGTATCAACTCAGCTAATTCTTCACTGTAACCAGCGATGAAATTAAAGATTTAGAACGTGTACCATAAAAATGTGAACTTCATTGCAAATGTAAATCATATCAAGTACATCTATACATTCAAATATTTAAAAATATTCTGATTCATAAGTAGTTATGAGTTATCTGTATTTACCTGGGTGGAGGTAGCTATGGAATGAGAAAGAGTGCACAACACACCTCATGATATAGTTAGTGAATCAAGAAATAAGCCAGGAGCCAGATGACCAAAGTCACAGAATCACTTTGACTTCACATTTTCCAAATCTATACTCACACCTCTACCTGGGACAGCAGCATCTAGCATGTGGAGACCGTTTGAGGAAAAAAAAATTAAATGTATTAATAATATATTTTAAGTTACTTTAAATACTGTGAAGTAATATGCCACCGTGAACATCATTATATATTTATATTTGAGCTGATAAGTTACTGTAAAAAATCATACTGACAGTTTTTTAATGTAAAAAGTGGGCTTAATCTCTTTTCTACCAAACCACCCATGAAGAAAAATTCAAACATTTTATTTGGAGCTTATTTGCATTTCAAAGAAGGCTTAAATTCCACACATGGTTTTTTATTATAGCTTGACATTTCTTTCACATTTATTATAGTGTTCAAGAGTATCCCGAAGTATGATTTTTTTTTTTTTGTATTCTCAGAGTCATTATCTCTAATATCAGCCTCAACACTGATTCTAGAAAGTTTATGTGGTGCCAGGTTTTCTATTCTCGGGAAATGGAGGATGTGTAACAAGCCGTCTCAATGGACACGTCCCTAAAATAGCCTGGCACATATGACTTAGCGCCTAATGTTTCCCGTTTCCACTTGAGCCTTTGTAGGGCATGAGTTAAACAGAACATTTCCCAAATCACCATGATGCTGACTTGAAAAACAAGAACAGAAGACAGAGGCACAACCACTGCTGCTAACTGAAAGCCATGGGGATTTTGACTCAAGAAATTCTTATGTTCCTAATTCTCAACCTTTTATTTCTCAGTTGTGGATGCCTCTCTTGAGGAACTGACAAGTACAGACTTTTCCTGCCATACAGCCCTGGAGGCAGGTCCAGATTCTGTATTTCCCTTTGTCCAGAAGCGGCTCTAAAATAAATTTCTAATTTGTTACAAGGAAATGCTTCACAGAGTCTACATGTATATATTTCATTTGTGTTTTTGTGCCTTGTTGTTTATCACTTTGCATTACCCGTGCCTAGCTTGTCCTAGGCTCTAAACCTGTTTCCTGAAGTTGCTGTATATGTATTATGTGAGAACTGACATTTCATGTCTCATCTGTTTTTTATTCATAACCTCTCTTTTTCCTGACATCTACTGGGTATATTAAATTCATACATGATGACAAAATAAACTGGCTATAATTAAATAACAAATTTTAACTTGCACAAAACAGACAAAACCATATCACTGACGATGTTACAAAATTATCAATAAAATGATGCCTATGTAAAACATTATTAGAGTACACAAAATAAAACAATAAAAGAATAACTCTTTTTAGTTCCTTTATAGTGAAGGCAATTTATTTTGTATATTATTTTGCGTATTTTGTCAAACAACATAGTCCATTAGATAGTGATGTGTTAATATCTCCAGTAAAGATTTCAGGTCAGTAACCAGTCTTGAAATCTCTTGCCCACAACTATCACTTAGTACTTTTAAAAGACATAACTGGACAACTGGACAAGAGGAAGAGTATCAGTATTGCCAAATTTGACTAATACTCACGAGAGAATATTCCCAATATAAGCATAGTAGGAGCAACAGTAGGGTGTGGTTCCATCACAGCAGTAAGATTTGCAATCTTTGCCACACTGAGCAAGGCAATCATCTACAAAACAAAAACCATTTGTGAGCAGTTATAGTTGTAAAATCACAGTTTCAGGAAAAATTATGCTATTTCACATCTTAATCAGCCAATGACCACTCTTTAGTGGTTTTAAATCTTCATTTTTGTCCTCAGAATTCAAAAACATTCGTAAGGATCTAAATTAGCCTCCCTTCCCCATTAGACTCTAACCTGTAAAGACAAAGACAATTCTTGAATCTTCTACACCAAGCACCATAATTGCTAGTCAGGGTTAGTTGAATGAGATAATGAAGGAAGGAATTAAAGAACAATTAAACTACTCAGTCATTGGATTTGTCCATAGAGTTTTTATAATAAATTTTAAATGATAAAGTCTTCTTGGCCAAGCAAAATGGCTCATGCATGTAATCCTAGCACTTTGGGAGGCTGAGGCGGGTGGATAACTTAAGGTCAGGAGTTCGAGACCAGCCTGGCCAACATAGTAAAATCCAGTGTCTACTAAAAATACAAAAAGTAGCTGGGTGTGGTGGTACACACCTGTAATCCCAGCTACTCAGGAAGCTGAGGCAGGAAAATTGCTTGAACCTAGGAAATGGAGGTTACAATGAGCCGAGATCATGCCACTGCACTCCAGCCTGGGCGACACAGTGAGGCTCTGCCTCAAAAAAAAAAAAAAAAAAAAAAAAAAAAAAATCTTCTAACTTTAGGGTCTTGTATTCTCAACTGAACTCAATCAATAGAAGGTTTAGTGGTATGAATAACACCAAAAAGGAATAATTTCAAAATGATGTATATTTTCCATGATACTACATTGTATGCTTTCCTTTTTGTGCCATTTTTTACCTGTATAATTAGTTTGCATACATGTGGTAACACAATGAGTCTGCATCCTGTAAATTCATTTGGATTAAAAGATGATTGGTTATAGGAAGAAATCCCCATAGACAATATTTTGTAAACAATTAAGAGTTTACTTAATGTCAGATTGAGGAATCAGTAAGATATAAAACAGTACTATGTGAAGGAGGAAAAGTTATTTTCTGAATAAAGGATCAGAAATTACTATTTTTTCCATATATTTTGCAGCAAGAAAAATTATACTAAAAATGTTAGATAAAAATTACTCTAGCTTTTAAGTATTCTTTATTCCACCTAAATGATTTATGTTTAACAAGCTAAGGTTGTCACCGAGTTAGTCATATAAATTATGATGGATATGTAAGTTTCAGATACATGATTAGGAAAACATTAAGTACAGTCTGATAATTTAGGTTGTACATTTAAGAGTCACAAAATAATCCATTTCCAACTCAATTCCTGAAGGTAATATTAATTATTATATAAATTATATAAAACTTTTGCTTCCCTATCAAAGCCATAACATTAAAAGTACAAAATATTATATTTATGTCTACATGTCCATGTAACTGATTTATCCAGAAAGGAAATTTTACGTTGCTTTTAAATCACTTCTGCTAAAGTATCATCTGCTAAGATGATACTTTACAAAGAGATGTGATTAGAAGATAGCAAAGTTCAGTCACCATTAACAATTATGCATGGCTTTTGTGGAACAAATGGAAAAATTCATGTTTCCTTCCCCTCAGTTTTATTTTTACATTATAGGTAGTCAAACATGACCCTTGAGGCTTACCTCTGGATTGTGGTAAAAAGGAATGAAAACGAAAAATAATTACCTTTGTGAGATTCAGTAAGTACTTAAGTCCACTTCTAAAATTTGAAAACAGAAACACGATCTAATGATTTAGATACAAGGGAGAAGCCAATATATTGACAATAAATGCTTTTTGCAGAGTACAACACACTTTTAAAGGCTATTTATTTTACAGTTTTCTTGATGAATTTCCATAGCTCTCATTTTTAGTGCTGTTTAATTTATTACTGGTCAGTTATCTGAAGAGCTTAGTGGGGATGTTTTGCTTCATGTTCTTAAAAGCCATTCAACGTACACCTACAGCCATCTGATCTTTGACAAAGTCAGCAAAAATAAGCAATGGGGGAAAGGACTCCCTATTCAATAAATGGTGCTGGATAACCAATTAACCATACACAGAAGAATGAAAATGGACCCCTATCTTTTACCACATACAAAAATTAACTGAAATTGATTAAAGATTTAAATGAAAGACCTCAAACTATAAGACTCCTGGAAGAAAAGCTAGGAAACACCATTCCTGACATCAGCCTTGGGAAGGAATTTATAACTAAGTCCTCAATAGCAATTGCAACAAAAGCAATTGACAAGCGGGATTTAATTAAACTAAAGAGCTTCTGCACAGCAAAATAAACTATCAACAGAGTAAGCAAACAATCTACAGAATGGGAGAAAATATGTGTAAGCTATGCATCTGACAAAAGCCTAATATCCAGAATCTATAAGGAACTTAAATAATTGAACAAGCAAAAACTAAATAATCCCATTAAAAAATGGGCAAAGGACATGAACCAGACACTTCTCAAAAGAAGACATACAAGCAGCCAACACACACAACAAAAAAATGTTCAGCAAGTCACCAATCATCAGAGAAATGCAAATCAAAATAGAGCGCTATTATTGAAAAGTCAAAAAAACAACAGATGCTGATGAGCCCGTGGAGAAAAGGGAACACTTATACACTGTTACTGGAAATGTTAATTAGTTCAACCACTATGAAAAGCAGTTTGGAGATTTCTCAAAGAACTTAAATCGAAACTACCATTTGACTCAGTAATCTCATTGCTGGGGTATATATCCAAAGGGAAATAAATCATTCTATCAAAAAGAGAAATGCATTTGTACATTCATCACAGCACTATTTGAAATAGTAAGGACACTGATTCTTCCTAAGTGTTCACTAATAGTGGACTCAGTAAAGAAAATGTGGTACATATACACCATGGAATACTATGCAGCCAGGAAAAAAAAAGATTAAAATCATGTCCTTTGCAGCAACATGGATGAAGCTAGAGGCCATCATCCTATGCAAATTAATTCAGGAACAGAAAACCAAATACTGCATGTTCTCACTTACAAGTGAGAGCTAAACCCTGGGTACTCACGGACATAAAGATAGCAACAGTAGACACTGGGGACTTCTAGAGTGGGAAGGAAAGGGAGTGGGGAGGGGTTGAAAAACGAACTATTGGGTGCTATATTCAATACTTGGGTGACGGGATCAATTGTACCTCAAACCTCAGCATCACAAAATATACTCATGTAACAAATCTGCACATGTACTCCCTGAGTCTAAAATTAAAGACGTTGAAATTATTTAAAAAATAAATAAAAGCCACTCCGATTGTGAAAGAGCTAATGTCCCCACTATTCTGTCAGAGTAGGACAACCAATGTGTAAGTAACTTCATGGGTGCCCTTTGAACCGTGTCCAGGACAGTGACATCTCATTAAACTCTCCATCAATATCAAAGATTCCATTGCTACCATTGTATTCCGGTGAGTACTCTTATAAAGACATGGTGTTATCAAAATATTTTGAGCCAACGTTACAGGAAACCAAGCCCAAAATCTTGTAGCCAAGCAGCTGGATTATACCTGAGCAAACATCTGGATCATGTTACACATTGGTCATTGTTTTTATGGCATTTTCCAGTGCTCTTGTCTACTTCCCAGAATTAAACTACCCAAAAGGGGAGATTTAACAGGATGGCAAATACATTTACAATCACAGCCTCTCCAAAATGAAATTTCAACCACACCTCAAAGCCTTTTTTGTGTTAGTTGCTTTCTCTGGGATATTTGAGAATAATTTGGCAAAGATCAGTGTTGGTGCCATACAGGAGCTTTTTCTCACTGGAGAAAGAACAGACCATTCCAATTTGTCTTCAGAAGATAAATAATATTACATCTAATGTCCAAGTTAGTATCCCTGAAAATCAGCCAATTTAAACTTTCTTCAATGACTTTTTGCTGAAAGGTGTGGTCTGGAAGAAGGTTCCCCAGCTCACCCGTGCCTCCCAACTCACCCTGCCTCCCACCTTAAGGAAAGTGCAGAACAGGAAAAGCAGTATCTGGCTTGAAGCGCTTGCTTAGAAATGGCCCTTGCAAACTATAGCTAAGATAAGAGAGGAAGGAAAGGGAAGGGACAGAAGTTACTGGCTGAGGCCCGGAAGGTAAAACCTTGACCAAATCCTGTCTTTGTAGCCTGCAGTGGGAGTCAGACAATAATATTGACACTTCACTGGGTCTCCTTCCAAAAGTAACTCTATAGTACAACATGATGCTTCAGGTATAGAAACTTTGTTCTTATTTGTTTAGCCAAATAAAATGTGAATCTAATGCATTTGCTTTGGGGAAAATAATTTACATTATGAGTAGTGCATCTACATAGATTTTTGTCCCATAAAGCTGGCAATTCATTTAATAGTATGAACTCGTTCGATTTCTGGGGTGTTCCAGCATCTAACCTCCGCCCTTACTTCCAGCCATACCTCTTAGTTGCAACCAAACTGAAATATCCTTTGTTGCATGTACAGATCTTGATTTTTGCCTTTGATCCCACGATATCCTGCTATATCCTACTCCATCTCGTTTGGTTCAGGGCGTCTCCATTTTTCAAAGGTCTAGTTCCTTCAAGTCTTCCTCAATTCAGTTTTCCTGAGCAAATATTGATTGATCTTTTTGCTGAACAAAATAGACATTGTCCTCATGAAGTTTACTCTTTTAAGCCAGCAATAAGGTTTCTTCTTTGAACATCTATAGCACATGATTTTACCTCTCCTATGACACAACCTTTTATACCTTAAAGTAATTTATGATCATACCATATTTCCCAGAGAAGACTGATAAGAACATGACCTCTTATGGCTCAACATATCTCAGTAAGTAATAGTTGAATGAATATGAAAAGCATAAAAAGGCCTGTGAATAAGAAGTCCAGGAATTGACACCAAAGAACTTATTAACTTAACACTTCTTAGCAAAGATAATAAGTCAACTTAGCACTGGCTTACAACGACTTTGTAGCTTACAAGAGAGGGATTCCAAAAAAGAGAAATTAATGGACTGAAAACTTTCTAAACTAACCACCCTTGTTGCTGGCCAGCTTTGCTGATTTCCCGAGCCCTGAGGAGCTGGGCATCTGCACTGGGGAAACAGGTGGAGCGGGGAGATGTGTAAAGCAGAAGCTTTCAGTTTACCAGAAGGAATATAATAAACAAACAAACAAACAAACAAAATTGTGGTTCAAAGGAGTGGTTGAGTAAGTGTGAGTGAAAGTATTAAACACTGTCGAGCAGAGGCGGTGAAAAGCATAATTGCTTCGAAAGAACTAATAAAGAGATTTTTTCAATAGAAAACGAGTATTAATGCAATTGACTCTGTTAATCCCTCCAATTCTGAAAACCTTATATAAGTTTAATAAAAGAAATAAATGTTGTAAACAGATTAAATGGAAATTCTCTTCATTTAATAGGAAGAACTTATCCTACTTTTATGAAGTTCCATATTAGAAAGTCAGCGTTTTTTCCTGCCATAAAACATCTTTAAAAGGGTAACTCCTAGACAGCCACTAATTTGCATTTCAATAAACAAACTGAAAATGTCCACAGAAGTTATGGTGACTCTTTTCTAGCAAGGTTGAATGAGAAATTCAATTCTTTTAATGCTCAGGTCCAACGTTGAAGAAAATCATTTCAGTTGCAATATATTTTTGAGTATCAAAGGTAAACTTCAGTGCTATGTATACATTTAGTATTGGAGGCTCATGGATGAGCCTGCGATTTTTGTCACAGGACGTTAGAGACACAAAAACATTGTACAAAGAACTTTGCTTTTAGCTTGCATTGTTTTGTGAATATGAACGAATGCAAAGACCACATGTGTAAGACACTTTATACCTGAATAACCAATGAAAGGCCATTTGGGGCTCCATATTAATCACAGAACAAGAAAACTCACTTTGCTTAATTATTAGCAGTTCTTACTACAAATAATTAGAAGGGAAATGAGATGTCCTTCTCTTATAAACAAGTGTTTATCCAAATCAGCTAACACAGATTAGACCCTGGGTGAATTCAGGCTTCTCAAAAACCTGTGTTTGACTTCAATCCTATAGCTCAGTCTACTGCACTTGTAAATCTCCCAAAGAACAAAAACAAAGCTCTAAGTTTTTTTTATTCGTAAGAGGGAAAACCAGAAATATTAAGAAAGCAGAAGATGGAGAGTCCACTGCCTACCCTATCCAGGTAAGTTTATTTGGATGTAGTTTACTCTATCCAGAGTCAAATCCCCTAAACACGAGACTGCTATTTCCAAGGTGGAAAGGGAAAGAAAAGAAATACAAAAAGTAAAAGGAACAAAACAAAAACCGCGTGAGGGTGGAAGTGCGCGGGTTTCTGCCATCGCTTCGCAGAAAAGGCAGAGGCGTCTGCAAAGGTCCTTCTGCAAAGGTCCCAGTCCGTCCAGCTCAACCCAACTTGGCCCGGATCGTGACCCAAGCCCTGCCCCGAGCCTCTGACCCTCTCCGCCGCCCTCTGTCACTGACCTGCGTAGACAAAGAGCAGGACCAACTTCGGAAGCAAGACCCCTGGACGCACGGGCAGCCTCGGAGCGTCCATCCAAGCCGGTGACCTGAGGTTGCGCGCCAGAGAGAGGCTTGGAGCGAAGGGAGAGCCCGGAACCGGAGGGAATGGGTAGGATGGAGGACGATCAGATGGAGGGAGCAGCGCTCCTGAGAGCCGGGTGGAGCGGAGACCCGGCCATTGCCTAGGGAGCCTTCCAAGGGAGCCCGGGCCGGGCGCGTCTCGGGCCAGCGAGTGCGGGACTCCGCGGAGCTGGGGCGCGCGTGGCCCGAGACGGGCTGCGCTGGGGGCCCAGGTCTCTTTGTCTCGCCCCACTGCGCTCAGGCGCGGGGAAGGCTGCCACTCCGGCGTCCTTGGCCACCCAGGCTCACATTTCATCTCCGCGGGTGGCAACGACTCCGGGCAGGGGGCGGGGGTGGCCCCGACTCCTCCCCAAGCTCGGGTTCTTCCTTCTAAAGAGTGACTAGAGGACCAAGAAACTTTTTCTAACCCCTTGCTTTGGCGATTGCTGTGGAGTTCAACCTGCTCCTTTTTAGCCCTGCCCTCCACTACAGTTTTTCCTTTCAAAGCAATGGATGAACGACTTTGTTTTTTATCTTTAAACAAAGGGAAGGAATTTTCAGGACTGAAGGTATTGGACAAAGAGTGACAGCGACGAAAACTCAGGATTGGGAAGTACAGAAAGTGTATGGCATCTCTGCTGAAAGCTGATAAAATGTTTATTATTTTTTCCTGTAAATTCAGGAAAAAAAACCCAAACAAACAGTGCACATTGTCGTTATGATTTTGACAATGTTTTGGAGTTACTGACCTATGCAATTAAACAAGAGAAAGAAAAAGATTTATAAAAAATGAAAGCTAAATTGTCATTAGCAAATGAAATCTGTGTATACATGGAAAATCAAAGTTAATCAACAATGAAGTTCTTGTTTAGAAAACCAATAGTTTTCTTTCCTGCAAACAAAAATCAGTTAGAAAGTTCTCAATGTCATGCATGAAGAAAAAAACAAAGATGTGAATAAGTAAAGAGATACTTTTTTTCACTAAGAAATGTTAGTAGCATAAAGACAAGATTCCCCAAATTATTCTATACATTTAGAAATAAAATTGATCTCAATTTAAAAAATAACATGATTTTTTTCAAACCAATCTGATTCTAAAGTTTATGTGGAAAATAAATATGTAAGATTATCTATTTAAAACAAGAGTAATGCATGGGAATAATGAATGGGATATTACATATAATATCACCATAATTAAAACAGTTTAGATTAACATTGGAATAGATAGGCTCAATGAAAGAGAAAAGGGAACCCAAAAGTAGACATGAGTGTGTACAGCAATTTAATTTATGGTTTAAAGAAGTATCAATATAAAGTAGTAGGGGAAATGATGAGTTACTCAGTGAAAAGTGTTGAGACCATGAATAGCCATCTGTGGAGCCTTATCTTTTTACATCAAAATCAGTTCTATATGAATTACATATTTAAGATAGAACTATGCAAATGTTAGATTAAAGAATAAGAGCATAATATTCAAATATTTGTGAAATAGGGAAGCCTTGTCTAAACATTATAAAAAACTCAGAAACCGTAAAATATTGACCAACTTGACTAAATAAGAATTAAAACTTCCAGTTGGCAAACATTTAACTGGCAAAAACATTTGCAATGCAAAGATGCAAAGTCCTAATCTCATTATTATACTGAGCGTAAAAAAATCAATAGGAAAAACAACCAAGAGATAACTGAGGAAGGGTATTAATAGATACTTCATACAAACAAATAAATATAAATATAGAAATCAAATTGACAGTGAGACATCACTTTTCATGTCTCAAACCAACCAAACACAAAACCAAATGAACTCTTAAGGGAAACAATGTGTTTACATGTACGAAAATTCAAATACACAATGTACTTAATTTAGTCAGTTCTCTTCCGGGAATTATGTCCTATAAATGCACTGCTGCAAGGGCATAAGAGAGTGGGAGGAAACATCACCCCCAAAATAAACATAAGCTAAGCTCTTTACTGTGTTTTACACCTTGGTGAAGGCCCAATCATCTACCACGTTCAAAAGAAGCCTGATCAGTTCCACCTGTTTTCTCATCCTCACTGGCCAATCTGTCACCGAGTTCACCTAATCTGTCCACCTAAATGCCACTCAAATGCATTTTAAATTATCCTCTATTTCTGCCCTAATCTAGACTTTTATAGTCTTTATTATATTCAGTCTCCCTGCCTTCAGAGATGTTTGCCAGGCTGAAGCTGGAATATTTCTTCTTAAACTACAGATTTAATAATGTTTACTCACCTAGTTAAAACTCAGTAGCATCCTGTCACCCTTAGGTTAAAATTCAAACATTTAATCCAGGGTGTTCAAGGACTTCTTCACTAGGTCCTGTCGTTCTTATATCCTGATCAAAACATTCCACTGGGAAGCACAATTTCTAAATAACTGGGACAATGGTTGGAACCTAGAGAAAATCCCAGGCATACAAGCCCTTTGAGTCTTGAAGGAAGAAGATACAGACGGAAGTCAGTGTTTGCAGAGCTGAAGAATGATATCCAGCCTGCTTGGAATAGAAAAAATGATTGTCTTTGCAGATGAGACTGAATACAGATCCTTGAGGGAGACTGGTAGCTGTGATAGAAGAGGGACTTCTGCCGCCCACTCGTTGACACAGATCCGGAAGAGGCTGGCTGTTGCCATTGAGCCCCATAGGAAGTTGCAGTGTTGGTCAGGATAGTCTCTTTCAGCTTACTTTTGAGAATAGAAAGACTTCTCATACAGTTCAACAGATTGGTCGAGCAAGCTTGCCTGCAGGTCTACCTTCTAGAGTTGCTACCTTGAAGTATGCAGATGCTCAGGAAACCAAACTCAATTGACATGGAAAGGCAAAGAAAGATGGCAAGCCATTAAAGAAATTGTGGGAGTTAAAAGAAAGGCTTTGAAGGAAAAAAATATGTATATACAAATATGTATGGAATGAGAAACCTTAAGAATACAACATCAGAGGAATTAAAAGAGTTTCTGGAAATTAAAATAAATGTGATTTGAGGTTTTAAAATATACAGAAAAAAATTATAAAATAGTCACATTAAAACAAAAAAACAAAAAAAACAAAAAACACTTAGATTGTTAGATCAGGCCAGGCATGATGGATAATGCCTGTAATCCCTGCACTTTGGGAGGCTGAGGTGGGTATCACTTGAGGCTAGGAGTTCAAGAACAGCCTAGCCAACATGGTGAAACCTCGTCTGTACTAAAAATACAAAAAATTAACTGGGCGTGGTGGTGTGCGCTAGTAGTCTCAGCTCTCAGCTATTCCGGAAGCTGAGGCAGGAGAATCGGGAGGCAGAGGTTACGGTGAGCTGAGATCATGCCACTGCACTCCAGAGTGAGACTCTGTCTCAAAAAAAGAAAAAAAAATTGTTAGATCAAATAAAGAGCATTTTTCATATAACAGAGAAAAAAACACAAAGAAATAGAAACCACGAATAAAAATATAAAAACCCAAAGAATGGGAATAATGTGCAGGCTAATAGTTTTCAAGGAAACAAAAAGTGAAAAAGCAAACGTCAAAGAAATAATGTTTTAAAAATTCTGAGCTGTAATAAAATTTGAATTTTCAGATTTAAAATGGTGAGTTAGTTCCGAGAAATTTTTTGGAGACGAAGCACAAATATGTACATATCTTAGAGACCAATTTCAGCACGTATAAATTTAAAATCATATACATTTTCATATATAATTTTTATGTTTGCTTGAAAAAGAGAATCTGACAGGCATCAGACTTCCCATTTGCAACCTTGGAATTTAAGAGAGTGAAACTATTTTTAACCCACTGAAAGATAAAGAATGCAATCCAAGAACCCTCTTCTAAATCAGATTTTATTAATATTTCTGTCCACTATGACATCTAGAACAATGTTTATTACAATTAAAAAAATAGTTTACATGTACAACAGAGGTAAAACAGTTAAGCAAATTAGGGTATATGTACATTATGAACTGATATCTAATGTTTAAAATTATTGAAAAGATCTTTAAGATATATAGTTAAATAAACGGAGTACAAAATGATCTCAACGGTGGAAAAATGCAGATAATGTTTTCATCTTCTATTGAACTTTCTTTTCCCCCACTTTCTTCCTGGGTATCTCTTTTTTAAAAAAAGTACCTGTGAATGATGTATATGCTGACATTTTAAATGCTTGAAGATGATTAAAAAGCTATAGGTGAAATACGACAAGTAAGTAGTTTTAACTTACAGTTTCATTTAGGACCAAAAAGTTAGAATAGGACAGGACTCCACAGATTGTCTAGGTCAGTTTCCCAGTTTCTTATGTAAGAAGACTAAGGCCAAATTACCAAGTCAGTTAGAGGCAGGCTAGATCCCATGGCAAGAGGCCACATACCAGATTTTGCCATGATGTGGTAGTGTGTGTTCAGGTTTGATGATAATCCCCTTTTGAGTTCCCTGACCCACATTTCTCTCTTCCAATAATGTATTTCACCATATAGTCAAACAGATTAGTATAATATCTTATCATTAATTACCTATTAATAAATACAACAAAAACATTTTATGTACACGCAAGGGCTCTACTTGCATGTCTGTTCTTCATCTTCATTTAATGACATGTGAATGCCAAGGAAAAAAAAGTACTTATATGGAAATATGCAAAAAACTCATAAGAAAACAGGAAGAAAAACTGTGAAGAAAAGGGGAGATGATTTAAGTGTCGCATTTAAGGTGTAGAAGGAATATCAAATGCTTATTATGCACCAAGTCCATTTCTAAGTTCTTTAAATTTATTCATGAATACTCTCTCAGTGAGGTAGATACTATTATTATCACCCCTATTTGAATGAATAAGGGTATTCAGACTGAGAGTGGCTAAGTAACTCTGCCCAAGGTCACACATCTAAGTGCCATGAGAGTGTGTCTCCAGAGCAGACCTTCTACCCCTAACCATCAAATGTAAACTGCCTTTCAAAATAGCTTGCTTGGTTTTGGTGAAATTTAACATTCTCACTTTGACTATGTAAAAAACAGAAGATAACATGTTCCTATGACCTTTCTCAACAGCAATGATTTTATTAGCATCAATAATGCTTTACTGAGGCACCTCCTCTGTGCAAGACCTACCATCAAGTGTAGGATGGTTTGAGGAAACAACTTTCTTTTTTTTTTTTTTTGAGACGGAGTTTCACTCTTGTTGCCCAGGCTGGAGTGCAATGGCGCGATCTCAGCACACAGCAACCTCCGCTTCCTTAGCTCAAGCGATTCTCCTGCCTCAGCCTCCCAAGTAGCTGGGATTACAGGCATGCACCACCATGCCCGGCTAATTTTGTATTTTTTTAGTAGAGACAGGGTTTCTCCATGTTGGTCAGGCTGGTCTTGAACTCCCGACCTCAGGTGATCTGCCCGCCTCGGCCTCCCAAAGTGCTGGGATTACAGGCATGAGCCACCACGCCTGGCGGAAACAACTTTCTTTTTAAAAAATGATTTCAACTTTTATTTTAGATTCAGTGGGTACATCTGCAGGTTTGTTAAATGGGTATATTATATGGTGCTGAGGTTTGGGATTTGAGTGATCCCATCACCCAGGTAGTAATGAACATAGTACTCATATTTTTCATCCCTTGCCTTCCCCTTCTAAAGTCCTCAGTGTCCATTGTTGCCATCTTTATGTTCATGAGTACCCAATATTTAGCTCCCACTTTTAAGTGAGACTATGTGGTATTTGGTTTTTTATTCCTGCATTAATTCATTTTTAATTATGGCCTCCAGAGACATCCATGTTGCTGCAAAGGACATGATTTTGTTGTTTTTAAATTTTTTACGGCTGTGTAATATTCTGTGGTGTGTAAGTTCCACATTTTCTTTTTCCAATCCTCCACTGAAGGGCACCTATGTTTATTTCATGTCTTTGCTATGGTGAATAATGCTGCAATGAACATATGAATGCATGTGTCTTTTGGTAGAATGGCTTGTTATATTTTGACGTGGATATATTCCCAGTAATGGGATTGCTGGGTCAATGGTAGTTATGTTTTAAGTCTTTTTTTTTTTTCTTTTGAAACAGAGTCTTGCTCTTGTTGCCCAGGCTGCAGTGCAGTGGCACAATCTCAACTCACTGCAACCTCTGCGATTTTCCTGCCTCAGCCTCCAGAGTAGCTGGGACTACAGGTGCCTATCACCACACCAGGCTAATTTTTGTATTTTTAGTAGAGACAAGGTTTCACCATGTTGGCCAGGCAGACCTCAGTTGATCTGCTTGCCTTGGCCTCCCAAAGTGCTGGGATTACAGGTGTGAGCCATCACACCTGGTTTATTTTTTAAGTCCTTTGAGAAATCTCCAAATCGCTTTCCACAGGGACTGAACTAATTTCATTCCCATCAACAGCGTATAAGTGTTCCTTTTTCTCTGCAGTCTCATCAGCGTCTGTTGTTTTTTTGATTTTTCAGTAATAGCCCTTCTGACTGGTGTGAGATGATATCTCATTATGGTGTTAACTTGCATTTCTGTGATGATTAGTGATGTTGAGCATTTTTTATATGCTTGTTTACTGCTTGTATGTCATCTTTTGAGAAGTGTCTGTTCATGTCTTCTGCATATGGCTAGCCAGTTATCCCAGCCCCATATATTGAATAGGGAGTCATTTCCCCATTGCCTGTTTGTGTTGACTTTGTCAACGATCAGATGACTGTAGCTATGCAGCTTTATTTCTGGGTACTCTATTCGGTTTCATTGGTCTATGTGTCTGTCTTTGTACCAGTACCATGCTGTTTTGGCTACTGGTAGCCTTACAGTATAGTTTGAAGTTCGGTAATGTGAGGCCTTTGGCTTTGTTCTTTTTGCTTAGAATGACTTTGGCTGTTTGGATTCTTTGTTGGTTCCATATGAATTTGAGAATAGTTTCTTTCTAATTCGACGAAAAATGACATTGGTAGTTTGATAGAAATAGGATTAAATCTGCAAATTGCATTGGGCAGAATGGTCATTTTAATGGTATTGAGTCTTCCAATCCATGAACATAGAATGTGTTCCTATTTGCTTGTGTCATCTATGATTTCTTTCAGCAATATTTTGTAGTTCTCCTTGTAGAGATTCTTAACCTCCTTAGTTAGATGTATTCCTAGACATTCTATTCCTTTTGTCACTATTGTAAATTGGATTATGTTCTTGATTTGGCTCTCAGCTCGAACTTAATTGGTGTATAGAAATGCTACTGATTTTCGTACATTGATTTTGTATCCTGAAACTTTACTGAAGTCATTTATCAGTTAGTTCTAGGAACCTTTTGGTAGAGTCTTTAGGCTTTTTATAGTATAGAATCACATCATCAGTGAAGAGAGATAATTTGACTTTCTTCTTTTTCTCTTTGGATGCCTTTTATTTCTTTTTCTTGCTTGATTGCTCTGGCAAGGACTTCCAACACTGTGTTGGATAAGAGTGGTGAGAATGGGCATCCTTGCCTTGTTCCAGTTCTCAAGGGGTATGCTTCCAACTTTTGCCAATTCAGGGATATTGGCCATGGATTGGTCATAGATGGCTCCTATTTTGAGATATATTCCCTTGATCCCTAGTTTGTTGAGGGTTTTTGTCACAAAGGGATGTTGGATTTCATTGAAGACTTTTTCCACCCCTGTTGAACTGATCATATGGTTTTGTTTTTAATTCTGTTTATGCAGTGAATCATATTTATTGATTTGCATACATAGACCCATCCTTGCTTCCCAGGAATGAAGCCTACTTGATTGTGGTGAATTAACTTTTTGATGTGCTGCTCCACGTGGTTTGCTAGTATTTTGGTGTGGATTCTTGTGTCTGTGTTCATCAGAGATAGTGACCTATAGTTTTCTTTTTGCACTGTGTCTTTGCCTGGTTTTAGTATCAGGGTGATGTTGGCTTCATAGAATGAGTTAGGGAGGAGTCCCTCCTACTGGATTTTTTGCAATTGTTTCAGTACAATTGATACCAATTCTTCTTTTCACAGCTGGTAGAATTTGGCTGTGAATTCCTCTGATCCAGGTGACATGGTTTGGTTGCTTCCCCACTCAAATCTCACTTTGAATTGTAATAATCCCCATGTTTCAAGGGCGGGTGGGGCCTAGTGGAGATAATTGAATCATGGGGGCAGTTTTCCTCATACCATTCTCATGGTAGTGAGTAAGTCTCATGAGATCTGATGGTTTTAGAAATGGGAGTTCCCTTGCACAAGCTCTCTTGCCAGCCACCACATAAGATATGCTTTTGCTTCTCCTTTGCCTTCCACTATGATTGTGAGATCCCCCTGCCCCCAGCCATGTGGAACTGTGAGTCCATTAAACCTGTTTCTTTTATAAGTTACCCAATCTTGGGTATGTCTTTATTAGCGGCGTGAGAACAGACTAATACACCAGGGTTTTTTTGTTTGTTTGTTTGGCAAACTTTTTATTACTGATTCAATTTCAGAACTTGATATAGGTTTGTTCAGGGTTTTGATTGCTTCCTAATTGAATCTTGGGTGGTTGTGTGTTTCCAGAAGTTCATCCATTTTTGTTCATAATAGTCTCTGAGAATCTTTTGTATTTCTGTGAGATCAGTTGTAATGTTACCTTTGTCATTTCTGATTGTGCTTATTTGGACCTTCTCTTTTTCTTTAACTTAGCTAGTGGTCTATTGATCTTATTTATCCTTTCAAAAAACCAACTTTTGGTTTCATTGATTCTTTGTATGGATTTTTGTGTTTCAGTTTCATTTAGTCCTGATCTGATTTTAGTTATTTCTTTTTCTTCTGCTAACCTTGGGTTGATTGGTTCTTGCTTTTCTACTTCCTCTAGGTGTGATGTTAGATCGTTAATTTGAGATCGCTCTAACTTTTTGAGGTAGGTATTTAGTGCTATATATGTTCCTCTTAATGCTGCTTTTGCTGCATCCGGGAGATTTTGTTGTGTAGTATCTCTTTTTTCATTTGAAATAACCTTCTTTAAAGTTTCTTTGAAGATGGTTTTGATAAAATCACAAAGTAACTATTGATCTAGCATTTTTCTCCCACAACTCGATGTCACACAACAGTAATCTACCATTAACAATAATTTTTAAAATACAGTTTAGAAAAATCATCTTCACATGTGTAATACACTTAATCATTCTAACAATACTGAAATGTGCTATATTACCATTGTTGTTACACTATGGTTGGAAGTATCATTCTGAAAGTTTAGTGTGCATCAGAATCACCTGCAGGGTGTGTTAAAATAGAGATCACCAGACACTGTCCCTGATTCAATTGGCACCAAATAATTTGCATTTCTAACAAGTTATCAGTTGATGCAGATGCTTCTGGCAAGTACCATAATGAGAACCACTGATTTAGAAAATTCTGAATTTAGGAATATTATCCCTTGTCTCTAGCTACAGCTAAGAGGAAAAAGCAACTTTTAAATCCAGGTTTTACTTACTTATTTATTTATTTAGATCTCATGTCCACTTTAGTATACCACTGCTTCTCACCTTTGCCTTTTCTCCAAGGTTTTGCTCTTAAGGCCTGAAAATCGTTCTTAAAATTATCCTCTCAATGTCCTCAGCCTAACAAGGATTTATCATGATGATCTTAAAATTAAAAGTTGGCTTTGAGTTTGTGGCTATTTTTTCCTTTAAATATGGCCATATTAGCTTTTCAAAGGAAATTTGGGAGGGAGTTCATATTCAAACCATGTGCTTTGATATACTAATTTTGTTGAAAAATCTATCTATAGGGAAATAATTTCGTTTTCATTATCAATCTTGGTGGCATAAATGCTCTTAAAGATTTTAGCTTAAGAAGTTCATATTTTTTCAGGAAATATACTACAATTTCTACTAAGTACATGATGTGTCCTATTTTATTTAATTATTTTAATCAGCTGCTTCATCATTTTTTGTTTGTTTGCTTCTGGAAAAACACTCCAAAATCTGTCCCTAATTCAAAGAAAAAGGACAAGATGGAAGCTTCACTGTTAGAATATTCTTCTATGTATCCTATTAATTGTGACATTTGCATTCACTCCGAGGACAATGAAACAATGGCATTTGTATAAGCCTGTTTTTTAATTTTGTTTATTACTTTTTATTTGGAAATCTCAAATACAAAATGTAAAAGAGTTGTATAAAGCACTTACATGTTTTTTACTCAGTTTCACTTATTAGCGTTTTATCTCTTTTGCCATTTGTTCTTTTTCTATATCTGTGCACGTATTATTGTTTTTCTGAATCATTCAAGAGTAAGTTGCACACATCATAGCTCTTTCCCCCTAAATACTTCAGTGTGTGTGTTAATCTGTTGGAAACTTCCAACCTATATTTGCTAATTTTTCCTTTCCTACCAATATGCAATCTGCAGGGAGATATTAAGCCATGCAAATATCCGGATCTTCAGCAAATTTTCCTCCTTTAGGTTTAACACACATTAGTAATTTCTGCTTGAAGCAGTCTTTATTGTTATGGTTGCAAAATTATCATGTTTTAAACTGCAGCTTTCCCTGTCTCTATTCACCAATTGTTGCTCATCATTCAAAATAAGAATGCCTCGCCCTCATTGATTGATTGATTGTGAGTATGGACTTAAGAATTCCTACTTTTTCAAGAGTGTCTAATTCATTAATCTTAAAATGTCCCATTTTGGGCCAGTGGAGCATCTTCAAGCCAGCTAGTGTGTCCTTGTGACACAACCTCACAAGTGTTTTGGGAATTTCTTAACTTTTGACATAAAAGATATTCCAGGTTCATTTTGAATCTTCTCTGCTTCAGCCCTGAAATCAGTCGTTTCTCTGAGGAGTTCTGGCTCCTTTTAGTGGATAATGGTCTTAGAAATCAAAGTGCCCTAGAACTTAAAGTATAATAGTAATAAAAAAAAGAATGGGGGAATAAAAAAGAAATCAAAGTGCATGTTACTGATGGAGTGCCTTTGTATCTTGTCCCTTTCAGTATAAGAGCTAGGAAATATATGCATGTTTTTACACACACACACACACACACACACGGGCATATATATATATATAAAATCATAGGGCTGTTCCTTGACTTCTCTCACTCCATATTTCTAACGATTTTTACACTTGCTATTTCTTCACTCACTCCTATAATACACCTAAAACAGTTTCAGAATTGAATTGCTCTGTCCATACCACAACATAAAATAACAATACAAAACAACAACAACAAAAAACCACTAAAAAGAATTTAGGTGGTGCTTTCAATTCATTCTCTCCCCAACTTCACCCAAGACTGAGGACATATAGTCAATTACTGTGTTCATCACTTACTTGAGTTAATGCTCCCCTACCCCTGCCAACTTTAATTCACTTGAAATGCATTTGGGCTCATTTATTTCCATTTGCTTTAGGTTTTACTTAGGTTGCTGCTACTGGTGCTGCTATTGTTTGCTTTGTTTTCTCTTCCCATCGTTGTTGATTTGTTTTTTGAACATGTAGAACATTAGAGAGCTTCTAAAAGTAAAAAAAATAAAAAAATAAATACCAAAGGCTATATTCAGGAAAGTGTTAATCCTTTCTGTATGCCTCCATTCCAGTCTCCCCATTTCTCTAACATAACCGGTGGTCATGATTTTCTAGTTTTTCTCTCATATATTTCTTTTTAAATAAAGATAAGTAGATTTTTTAGTAGCTGTTTTGTGGTGATATATGAAAAGCAATTCTGAAATTATTTTAGATGTATTATAGGATTGTGGAATGGGTAACAGCAAGGAAGAAACTCGTGGTGATGGATTGAAATTAGAGTTATTAGTATAGATTTCATTATTTCCCTTTCCTTCTTACACAGAAGATAGCATACTGTATATGTTCTTTTGCACTATTTTTGTGTTTTGTTTGTACTGAATGATATATCCAGGAGATCATTCCATATCAGTTCCTAGAGATTGTCCTCTTTCATCTCCATAGCATTACGTGAAATGTGTACCATTATTTTCTCATGTGTTTGAATATTTACTTATCAGTATTTGCCATAGCAAATAATGCTGCAATGAATAACCTTGAAAATATGTATTTTCTTATTGTTGGAGCTATATCTCAGGGTAAATTTGCAGAAGTGGTAATGCATTTTGCCAAATGTTGCCAAATCCTGCTCTAGAGGGACTGTGACAGTTTTCATTTCCAGCAATAATGTATTCCTTACAACTTTGCCTACATAATATATTGCTGAGCTTTTGTTTGTTTTCTTTATTGCCAGTTTGATGGAAGAGTTGATTTTTCTTGCATTTCTCTTATCATGAGTGAAATTGAACATCATGGGACTGTTAGTTATAATCTTTTTGTGAGTTACTTATTCAAATCTTTGCCCATTTTTCTTTAGGATTTTGGTGTTTTCCCCTCAATTTAAAAAATTTCTTTGTATATTAGGGATGTTAGATTTTTTAAAGAGGCATATGTTGCAATTTCTTTTTCTTATGGTGTTCCTGCCATACAAAGGATTTAATTTTAAAGAGGTCAAATGTAATAATTTTCTTTTTGTGGTGTCTGGGTTTTGAAGTCTTGGGCAGAAAGTCTTTTTCTACTCTCAGATCGTAGAGGAACTTACCCTCAATAATAATACTTATGCAGTTTCATATTATACATTTAGATCTCTGTGTTGTTAGATGCATAGTTCATTAGGGTAGCAGGAGATACATTAGCACATAACGGTAAATACTGTTTGAATAGATGAATTATAACTAGGTAAAGATATGTTTCTTTTGTTGGTGAGAGGTTCTATGTGGAGACTTGAAATCTGATGACTATCATTGTTCTCCAGTTGAAGGTCTGATACATTGATTTTAATATAACTGGAAATTCTTCAAGTGGATGATATCTTATTTATGCTTGCAGTACAGAGAATGAATGAACAAAAAAACTAATGGAATGCCTGTTTGTTTAAAAAATGGAAATGTATTCCTTAGTGATAAACACAAATATAAATGTCATTCATATTATGACAAGTTTGTCTTCTTGGATTATACAAATATTTCACCATACAAAGAGAAAAAAATGGGACAAATTCTTTGTTTAATTAAAGCAAGTCTCCCACTCTATGTGCTTGTAAAATAATACTATATTAATTTGAATTTTGCAAAAGGAAAAGTATCATCCATCTTAGCACTATTTTTCTTTTCTTCTTTGAGGGAGGTGGGTTACTTTCTCATTTAGACTTTGTATGCATACATAACTTCACATAATTGAAGCTTACATAATATTTGTATAATTGTATCTTCTTTTTAAAGTTAATATTGTATCCTAAGCATTTCCTATATCTGTGAAGTCTCCATAGTTGCTATTTTCTGTAGCTGCTTAGTATTCCACCAGGTCGTTTTAGCATATTTTACTTAGCTCTCCCTTCATTGTTGGAATAGCCTTCTCACTTATCTCTCAATTTTCATTCTTGCTCATATCCAAAGACATTAGTTGTGTAATCTTTTAAAAATGAAAATGTATTCCAATCCTCCACTGACTGAAACTTTTTCAGGCATTCCCATTAGACTTTGAATAAAATTCAAACTTTTTACCAAGGCCTAAGGAGTCACACATGATTTGGTTCCCATCTGCCTTTCTAAGTTCTTTTACCTCTAAATCTGACCACAAGAGCCTTTCAGAGGTACTGATCATTTCCTTGCCACATGCTATTTCATTTCTCTGTAGCAATGCTCCCCACAAATCTTTACCTTTAGATCTCACCTTAATTATCACTTTTTCTCAGAGATCACTTCCTGGCTCACGCTCTCTCATTCTCAATCAAAACATTATATTGGTTTGACGTGACTTCTAGGTAATTCTGATGAGAATTTGAGAACCACTAGTCTAGGAAATTGCTGTCTAATAAAAATATGTGTGCCACATAGGTAATTTAAAGTTTTTCATAGCCACGTTAAAAGGGTAAAATAAAAGAAGTGAAGTTAATTTAACAATGTCTTGTATTTACCTTGATTAATATGAAATATTTCAACATGTAATTAATTTTTTTCTTTCTTTTTTTACTAATCCAATGAGGAACAAGTTTCAACATGTGATTAATATAATTATTGATGAAATATATTACATGCTTTTTAACGCAAAGTCTTCAAAATCCTGTGGTTTTTTGTTTGTTTTTGTTTTGTTTTTGAGGCAGTGTCTCGCTTTCCTGCCCAGGCTGGAGTGCAGTGGTACAATCTGGGATCACCGCAAGCTCCACCTCCCGGGTTCACGGCATTCTCCAGCCTCAGCCTCCCGAGTAGCTGGGACTACAGACGCCTGCCACCACACCTGGCTAATTTTTTGTGTTTTTAGTAGAGATGGGCTTTCACTGTGTTAGCCAGGATGGTCTCGATCTCCTGATCTCGTGATCCACAAGCCTCCCAAAGTGCTGGGATTACAGGCATGAGCCACTGAGCCCGGCCCTCCTGTGTGATTTTTCCACTTACAACCCACCTCAACTTGGGCACTAAATGTTTATCAAAGATACCTGACCTATATTTACATTTCAAAAAATGTACAGTTGAAAAAGTAGATTGACGTATCAAAATTGTACTTCAGTTGTACTTCAGTTTTCCAATAACTGAAGTATTTTTAAATTAAAATTTAAATTAATTAAAATGAAATAAAATGAAAAATTTAGTTTATTAGTTACACTAATCATATTTTAAGTAGCCATGATTTAAGCCATATTTTAAGATGCATGTGGCTAGTAGTGACCATATTGGACACTACAAATCTAGGTAATACTCAGAGTATGCAATGAGGCTGCCCAAGTGAGGACTCCACATCTTAGGTACCAAGGATCATTACAGGAATGCCTATCGCTGCTCTCTCTTGGGCCTGGATGACTTTTCGCCATGCCACTCCATGCTTACAAAAAGTAGACTCTTTGTGCTTTCATCTTTGTGGCCCTTTCATTTGCACTTAATATTGTAACAATGCGTCAGATAGGAAGAGCCAAAATCATGCCTGAGCTTTAGTTGGAACTCTGAGATGTGGAGCTTCTGGAGTCTTCATGAGGGTGGCAGTCCTCTTTACATGGAAAATTTGCAAAACACGGGAAAAACACTCAAAAAGAGATGGATACTCAGAGACAGATTTCCTGTATCCACTGTATGTGCCTACTATTTTGTAAGCCTTCAAAAGCAGGGACTGGATTCATTCTGTTCATGGCTGTTTTATCGAGAGTTTTAAACATGGTTTGGCTTCTATGAGCGTACAATGATTTTTGCTTTAATAAATGAATTTATGATTTACACCAGGGAAAGTGAACTAAGTAATATAAAACATATGTTCGTTTCAGTGTCTGGGGAAAATTAGTTTCAATCTTATACTGTTGTGGAGAAGACATATACTCATCTATGTGCTTTTAACCTCTGCTACTGCCGAGACTATTTTTCTGATATCTTCCAGGGATTTCTCTGGAAGATAAATTAAAAATGAAACATGAATGATAGCAGAGCTGAAGGGCAGAATGACCTTGAGTACATGGCAAAGGATAATTCAGCTGGTGATTTCACAAGATATGTCAATCAGGACGCTTGCTTACCCTCGATCTTTAAAGGAAAACTGACTTGACTGCAGTTATACCCAAGGGAAACTGCAAACAGATGTTTTGGTACCAAATGACCTTTTTCTGTTGTAGCCTTGTTGATTAGATTAGGAAAGGGCATGTGATCCCAGAGTAGTCAATCCTTAGACTAGCAAGCAGTTTACAGCATTACTTGGAACAAAAAGATGAGCTTGGCCCATTGGATGAGAAGAATTGAGAATTAAAATTAGGAAACAACAAAATAATGAGGCAGGTGACAGTGGGAGCTGAAAATGCAGCGTATGAGAGAGGGGAGAGCATGCAACTGTACTGAGCCATTGTGGGCCTAAATTAATGAAGGAGGGGTGACGATGGATAAACAGAAACAAGGAAGTAGAGAAAAATGTCAATTTAAATGTATATATGTATCCATACACATGCACACACATATATGTATACACACACACAGAGCACTGAATGTTCCCTTTTCCTGGAGTTGTATTTCTAAATTTTCATATGTGAAACCTTTAATTACATCTTCTACTTGTGTTTTGGGTTTTGAGTCAGATGTCTCCTTTTTAGTGAGTCTTTCGTAACTTGCTAGTCTAATCTTGCCTTCTCTGCCTCTTCCCCTCCATCCTTTATTACTTTGGGTGGAGTGCAGTGGTGTGATCTCGGCTCACTGCAACCCCTGCCTCCTGAGTTCAAGGAATTCTCCTGCCTTAGCCTCCTGAGTAGCTGGGACTACAGGCACCCACAACCATGCTGAGCTAATTTTTGCACTTTTAGTAGAGGCGAGTTTCACCATGTTGACCAGGCTGGTCTTGAACTCCCACCTACCTTGGCCTCCCAAAGTGCTGGGATTACAGGCATAAGCCACTGCACCTGGCCCCATCCCTCATTTCTAACACAATATATTCTTATTGTCTATATAGCACTTATCACTATCTGAGTTAACTTTTGTATTGATTGGTTTACGATTTACTATCAATTGCTCCCACATGAATATAAACAGCATGAAATTAGAAGAGTATATCTCACATACATCACTCTATGTGCAGTGTCTCCAGTGGTGCCTGATGTACTCTCGGTGGGAAATATCTGTTAAAAGAATATATGATACGTATAAATTTGCAGATGACATATGTAACAGAAAATTGGCAGATTGAAGAAAAATACCAAGAGCTGCAGAGCCGCTGAGCACTGTAAACAGTTACAGAAATGGAATGAAGATTGTGTGCAGATCACAGAATTCTACTACTGATTTCCTTAGCACCACCTTGGCTCACTCCATTTTCCAATTGTCCTGGGAGTATGATTTCTTTTTCCTGGGATTATGTAGTAATTCAGGGTCAAAAGTATTAGGCTATATCTTGCTGCAAGGTTTTACAAGTTATGTTTTTGTTGATCAAATAAAATAGAGACCTTTCCTGCATTTGCCACCTGCCCCCCTCCTTACTCTGGTAACGATACTCTCAAGTTCTAAATCACTGGTTCTCAACCCGGGGCAATTTCTCCCCAGGACATGATTAACAATGTCTGCGGATGTTTTGGTTGTTACAGCTTGGGCAGGGAAGAGGAGGTAGGGACCAAGGATGCCGCTGAATATTCTACAATGCACAGCAAAGCTCCCCACAATGAGGAGTTCTGCAGTCCCAAACTCTTCAGTTTGATGCAGTCCCAAACATCAATAGCGCCGAGGTTGAGAAAGCTTGCTTTAAAGTGTCATGCTGTCTAAACTGACTAACCTATCATTGTTCTTAAGCAGATGATATAATATCAGATGTAGGATTTCATATAAGATTTGCCCTCAAGTCCCAGGGTTTTCTGCAACTTATAATAGAAGAGTTGGGAGAAATCCTAGGGATGTGCTATGGGTTGAATGTTTGGGTCCCCTCTAAAATTTGTGTTAAAACTGCATCCCAAAGGCAACAGTATTAAGAGGTTGGGCCTTCAGAAGTTGATTAAGACATGAGGGCTCTGCTCTCAGGGATGGAATTAGTGCCTTTTAAAAGAGCTAGGGCAGGCCAAGCATGGTGGTTTACTTCTGTAAACCCAGCACTCTGGGAGGCTAAGACAGAATGACGGCTTGAGGCCAGGAATTCGAGGCCAACCTGGGCAACATAGTGAGACATCATCTCTGCAAAAAAATAATTAAAAAAAAAATAGCCGAGCTAAAAAATTAGTGGTGGCATGCGCCTATAATCCTAACTACTTGGGAGACTGAGACGTGAGGATCACTTGAGACCAGGAGTTTGAGGTTACAGTGAGCTATGATCCTGCCACTGCACACCAGCCTGGGTGACAGAGTGAGACCCTGTCTAAAAAAAGAAGAGTTAGAGGGAGCTAGCTAGGCTTGTTTGCTCTTTCTTTCCTTCCACCATGCGAAGACACAATGTTTTTCCTATCCAGGGGATGCAGCAATAAAGTGCCATCTTGGAAGAAGAGACAGAGTGTCCTGGCCAGACACAGAACCTCCTGGCAAATTGATGTTAGATTTCTCAGCCTTGAAAACTGCAAAAAATACATGTCTTCTCTTTGTAAATTACATAGTCTTAGGTATTTTGTTATCACAGCATGAATGATCTAAGACAGGATACTTCCCATTAACTGGGCTAATCGACCATATACATATATCTACTCTCCCAAACTTCACTGAAGAAGAATGAATAATTAAAAATGTATCAGTTCATAAGGTCAAAGAAATAGGAGAGAAAAAGGAAACTATTGACAAGAGGTTGCTGTGAATTTTGGAAGCTAGAAAGTCAGTTAAGGGATAGTACCTGACCTAGAAAAAAGAATGGACAATTTAACCTGAGTACTTGTGAAAGGTATTTCAATTGCAATGCTCAGAGCTTGTAGGTACCAGGTAACATGGAACGCAGCAGTAAGAACTGGGGCTGAAAAGAGGACTGATTTAAAATGGGTATATAAAAGTGGGCAGATTCCAGAGCTCCTCTGCCATGAAATGCCAGTTGCGATGCTTGCCTTTTCCTCTCCCTCCTTCTCCACTCCTAATTCTCCCTGACCACCACGAGTACCTCATGTTTAGACTCTGGATAATTTGAACAAGAGACTCTCTGGAATCAGTGACTGGAAGCATGACTGCACTAATGTAAGCAAGGGGAGCTGTGGTATGAGACGGTGGTATTGCACTAAAGCCTTGTTAGTCCTGGTAGACCATGATGAAAACTCAAATTTCATTTCAACTATGGCAGGAAGATACTGAGAGTTTCAAGAAGAATTTCATGATCATAAATAATGAATGGTTCAGCACTATTGCCTTGGTGCTGTCCTTGCCATAGTCAGTGAATTCTCATAAGATCTGGTTGCTTAAAAGTGTGTGGCATCTCCCCGCAACCTCCAGTCTCTCTACTGCTCCCACCCTTACCAGGACCCTGGCTTCCCCGTTACCTTCAGCCACAAGTAAAAGCTCCCTGAGGCCATCCCAGAAGCTGAGCAGATGTTGGTGCCATGCTTGTACAGCCTGCAAAACCATTAAGTCAACTAAACCTATTTTCTTTATAACTTATCCAGTCTCAGGTATTCCTTTCTAGCAATGCACAAATGGTTTAACACACCTGGTACTGTCCTTGTGCTTATGTCTTTTACACTGACTCATACCAGTGCTGCCTTACTAAGAGAAGAGATAGCAAGGACAGCAGACTTGTGAGGCACTGCTTGTATTACTATCTTAGTAAACGGGATTATAGACTTGTCTACTCATAGCTAATAAACAGTGGAGCCCGAATTTTAAGCAAGATCAGAGGACTTCAAAACTTACTCTCTTTCCACTGCAACCCATCGTGCCAATTCTGAGATATGGCAGCCTTTACAAATGAATGTTACAGATGTGGCGGTATTCTGCTTTAGTGGATGAATAGCCTCTCATTCATAACATTTGATACAATCGATGTTTCATATCATAGGACTAATGACCAACTTACCTTCAATACAAGACATTCAAGCTGATAAGGAAGAACTCACCTCCTGTCTACTGAAATTAATGTCTCTGCTCCATAATTATCACGTAAACATATAAATCTTCTACTATATATCTCATCTTGATTATGAACAAGATATTATATAATTTAATGTGAGTTTGCCATTTTCTATTTCTCTGTGATCACACATTTTATATTTCTATATCCTGAAGTGAGAAGTAAGCAGGAATGCGATACTTCCCTCTTACAAAGTAAATTCAAACATAGAGATGTAAAGAGACTTATTTACTAACCACTTAGGAGTTAACTGTGAAACTGAAGTAAATTTAATGTATTAGGTCGGGCGTGGTGGCTCATGCCTATAATCCCAGCACTTTGGGAGGCTGGGGAGGGTGGATCGCCAGGGGTCGGGAGTTTGAGACCAGTCTGGCCAACATGGTGAAACCCATCTCTACTAAAAATAAAAAAAAATTATCCGGGCATGGCGGCATGTGCCTGTAATCCCAGCTACTCGGGAGGCTGAGAAAGAAGAATAGCTTGAAGCCAGGAGGCGGAGGTTGTAGTGAGCCAAGATCA
Organism: Theropithecus gelada; assembly: GCF_003255815.1. Taxonomy (NCBI): domain Eukaryota; kingdom Metazoa; phylum Chordata; class Mammalia; order Primates; family Cercopithecidae; genus Theropithecus; species Theropithecus gelada. Next base: position 36,368,316 of record NC_037670.1, on the reverse strand, counting down.
CGCCATTGCACTCCAATCTGGGCAACAAGAGCAAAACTCTGTCTCAAAAAAAAAAAAAATTAACGTATTATCCTGCCTATTTCCCACATCTTACTAGAGATTTCAATTTTAGTGTAGAATATTGTCTCGGGTTTCTACTCCCAAGCCAAGATCAGCTTTTTTTCTGATCCAAGGTTGGTCTATACACTTGTGTTTTGACTTCTACCTCCTTTTATCTCTTAATTATTATCCTCTTAACGATATTTTTCCCTATATGTATCTCTTATTCCATATTTTAGACTTTTTTCCTTCTTTGGCTCTTTTCCTCAGTATGTAAACATGATTGCAGATGTTATAAACTGAGAAGTTATGTAGTATCTTTGGTAATTTTAACTGTTGTGCATAAGTTTTTGGCAAAGTTATATCTCCACAGATTTTGTTGCTTCTTTGAGAGATGTGTTTCTGTTTTATGAATATACTTATAATGTAGTCTGCTTGTATACTGTACTTTATTCTTTGAGATTGTATGTATTCTTGCTTGAGCAGCTATTTTCTGGAATGGGGATCTCAAAAGAAGAGGGCTTTAATAAAGAGATATAGGCACAGTTTTAAATTGATACAGAAAAGAACCCATAAAAGGACAGACATTTTTATATGTGTATGAACATTTTGGGGAATTCTTGATTTCTTACCAGTGGCATTGTCTAAGATGAAATGACCTAGCTGCTGGGAAATGACTTTGTTGAGAACTATTGTATTCAGATATGACTGTCCTGGTGGGGCCAGAGGAAAAGCCACATCTCTGTGAAGGCGAGGTCTCTCTTTAAGGGAGAAGATATTTCTTCAGCTAATCAACTAGAAAAAATGAAGATCCTGTAACAAGAAGTCAAAGCTCACGGTATAGTGAAAGGAAGATTTTTTTTTCCCATTTAGGGTCTTGGGACAGTGAAGGTTAAACTCAAGGGTACGATATAGTTAGGGCACTCTGTAGAGGTATGAGCTGGCACTCTGTAGAGGTGTGAGCTGGCATTGTCATGTTTCTTATTGAAGATAGGTTAAAAGTCTTTACATCTATGATATGAGACATGGATTTTATGATGAAGAGGCTATAAGTCCATGTATCCCATATGGCTAGCAAGATTGTATGACCCTGAGAATGGGCCTGAACCTGGGGACTCTGAGATCATCTATATACAGCAGAAGTTGACAGTTAATCTCTGTGTTGTAATTTCATTGAATCTCCAGTAAGGCCTTAAAATATTCAGTCTTTTTTTGGCTCTGTGACCAAAAATATAGGCAGATGTGCCTCAGATGATGATAGCAGTGATGGGCACCAGTCCAGGTAGGCTGGGCCTGGCAGAATGTAAATCTTATGCCAGAGCAGCAGTGACCAACTCCATGAGAAGGCCAGTACATGTGAAAAAGTCTCCTGGGAAACTTAGAGATATAATTGGAAGATTAGTAAATGGACTCAGAGTCATGGCATTCACAAGCACGTTACCTTTTAGATTAGAGAACACGACAGTATCTTCAATAGTCCTTCATTTCCCCTCCTGTCTCACAACAAAAAAATATCTCTTGCCTCTAGCCCTGAAAATATGCAGTGAAAAAATAATTATCGCACTCTTTGTAACCTCTGAGGGATAATGAAATTGCCAGAGGAATGGCAGGGAAAGAGTGATCAATTAAAACATAAACCCAGGAATTATAAGTGGTAAGTTGGATGTTGATTTTTGACCACATTTGGGAAAGCAATTTTTAGGTAAGTTTTGGTTAGAATGAAAGTGGAAAAAAATAGTGAGTCAGGTTACAATAATGGGAAACAGTAGAGTAGACATCAGAAAGTTACAATTATAATCCTGATTAATGTTTACTGATGTTGGATTCTTATATTACTTTACCATTCTGAGTTTTTATTTCTTTGATATGCAAGGAGAACACTTATATCTTCTGTGCTTGTATCATAGTAAGAATAATTAAATGATATATGCAAAAGCTATACACACCTTTGTTATTATTTCTACCATTCAATGGCCTCTTACATCCCTTTAAATCATGATTCCCTGACTCTGTGAAAGCTAGACATATATAGAAATATTTAAAACTATTAATAGTAATTAATATGCCATTTTCCATATTATATTGAGATACTAGAATAAAAATATTTTCAATTGTCCGTTTGGTTTCTAAAATCCAGAGTTAAAACTTTATGCAATCAATATTATTATCCTGGAGAATTTAGACAAAATAATAATAAGCATTGTCATCTATCGAAAGAAGCATTTTCAGTGCATAAATTGCTGCAGCTCCATATTCCTTTATTGGATTTTCTTAGCCCTCTATAACAAAGTGTATATGGAATCATCTGTCTGCCACAAGGTAAAATTTCAGAGCAAAGAATTTTTGTTTGGAAGATAGTTGCAAATATATGAAAATAGCCATCTGTATTAGCCTGCTAGGGCTGCTGTAACAAATGCTGTAGACTGAGTAGCTTAAATAACACAAATGTATTTACTTTCACAGTTCTGGATGCTGGAAGTCCATGATTTAGATGCTGGCAGGGTTGGGCTCTCCTGAGGCCTCTCTCCTTGGCTTGCAGATGGCTGCCCTCTCACTGTGTCCTCTCATGGCCTTTCCACCGTGTGCACATCTCCAGCGTCTCTTTCTCTTCTTATAAGGACACAAGTCATATTGAATTAAGATCCCATGCTATGATCTGATTTAATTTTAGCTACTCTTTAAAGGCCATATCTCCAAATACAATCACATTGGGGGTTAGGCCTTTGACACAAAAATTTTGGAGGGGACACCATTTGGTCCATAACAACATCATAAGACTATTTTATAAGGCTGAACAAATTAGCAAAACCTAAAGTATATCAACAATGTATAGTGACAATTCAAAAACCTAAGGCCAGCTAATGGCACCCAAAATAATAATTAGCCCATTCATTCATTTTCTTTCTGGGTGTGGTATAATTAAAGAAAATTATTGATTCATAAAAAATACTTAGTTTCAGTCTAGGTATGAACATGTTAACCATGATTCATTCTCTATTATAAAGGCATAATTCATGACATTAAAATATGAAATATTAAAAACATTGATTCATTTATTATAATCAAAGTCCAAGAGTTTATTTGAACCCACATAAAGAGAGAACAGTTTAGGAATATTTAGGTTGTGATATAAAGTACTGTAGAAATGACTACCTGTGTGTTAATATGAGATTATACTGGTAGAAAAGAGCTGTACCTTTGGGGATGTTGCTTAGTCTCTTTGACTGTCAGTATCCTCAATGGCAAAAGGAAGAAGATTTTTAGTGAAAACCACATTTCTCTTCATCTCAAAAGCATAAATGGTTCTCTGCTGGGTGCCAGCCCTGAGTGAGGTTAAGAGGTTTTTTTGAGTTGAGGGTGGTGGGGATGGAGAGGAAGCTTCTTCCTCACTCAAGGAAGATGGACTATTAATATGAGACCTTACCTGGGGGCACCTTCTGCAAGGGGGCAGGTGACCTTGTGCACAGATGGGTGCACAGATGGTCATGGCTCTGTCTTCCGTCCCTTATCCCCAGTGGTGAAAAGAGATGCACTACGATCGATTCATGCCTACAGGAGGAGCTTCTTCATCCAGCTCAACTGATTTTCTTTTCTCCTTGAAATCTTTTGGTAAATTCAGTTGTGTTTGTTCTCCACTGAGACTGGACTGGCCATCGCTCTGGAACTCTGGCCCTGTCATCTTTTGGGTCTGTTTTTCTCCTATGTGTTCAGTGGTAAGATTCAAGTTTGAGATTTAGGAAATGACCAGGCCTAGTTTATCAGTAATCCCTTCATTAGAGTTTCTGACATAAAACCGTCATCAAATAAGCAAATAGCGACCCTAACTGAAAGTCAAAACGCCTATGAGTATAACAAGAAAGATGATCTCTAAATCATTAATATGTTGATCGTTAAAATGTCAAGAAAAGCATATTTACTTTATTTGAATAAACTTGGTAACATCTTTCTCTGTAAACACTCTATTCCTCCGTTAATTTATATTAAACATAAAGAATTAGGTTTGAAAGGAAGATATTTGACAGAAAGATCTACAGTGCAACCCTGTGTGATGGAAGGCTCAATCTATTTCCATGGTAGTTGTAATTATTTTCATGGTAGTTGACATCTCACCAACGGAAGTAACTCACCACTCCCACAAATTAAAAAAACAAAAACCAAAAAACAATAAAATAAAGTGAGGCAGGGAGAAAGAGAGAGGTGATTTTTCTCTGGGCATAAGCTGGTTTGGGATAAAACATTTTGTGAAAGGATACGTTTTATAAATCAGCAAAGAGAATATAAGAAGCGCTCATGGAAAATTCAGACGATCAATCACTGTGGCGATTCACAAAAACATGCTGAAGATCCACTTGGGGCAAGTGATCATTACTGCAAATTCATTAAAAGTGTGTGACCTGCATTTGTTTGTTTGTTGTTTTTTAATAAGAGATTTTCACATCAAACCAATGGTGCAAAATTAATGTGTAGGGATATGCATATTTTAATCTGTCAAATAACAGGACAGAGGGATAACGCATTTTGCGTACATTGCTGACTACGTTCGTGCTTTTGCCACCATTCTAGGAAACAAAACTGGCTTAGATGAGTCATTCCTTGCATTTACATTTTTCTGTGACTATTTTGCTCTGGATTCAAGTTATGTGCCTTTTGTTCAGTAAATGCACTTAGAATAAACATTACCCTTAATGATCATCTTGATTCCAAGAATCATAACTGACTGTTATTGGTTCTTAAGATCGCTGAGATTTTATCAGTTCATTTTAGTGGCCCTGTATAAATTTAAATTAATTGACATTGTAGGCAAGTATGGGTTTGCCAACGTCCATCCTTGTGGATATGTTTTTAAGCACCCATTCCACTTTTAGACTGCGTCTCCCCATTCTCACCATCAGAAAGTGAACAGGGAATTAAAACTAATTTTAATATTATGCAAGGCCAAACATAATTAAGAAAATGTGTAAAAAATTAAAAAGCTGAAATCCTCTTAATGCAGTTCAAAGCTAAATAGAAAATGATTTTTTAATTATATGCTCATTTGAGTTATGTGCCACAGCCTCCCAAGAGAGACGCCTAAATCCAAGTACTGACCTCCGTGCTTCATTATGACACCATGGAGTGGTATAAAAGGAAGTAAAATTTTTCTCCCTTCTCCCCCTCCCTCCGTCTTGTCTGGGTCTGGGAGAGAGTATGGTAAGAATATGGTTCTCACTATTCCCAATCCAACATTCACTCATCTTCTCAAAGATGTGCTCAATACTGGGGCATTGGTTTGGGGAAAGATTGATTATTAAATTGCTTCTTACAGGGAATCTCAAGCATCCTTCATGTTTGGAGCTCAATCTGCCCATCACGTTCAATTCCTTAACTTTTTTAGTAGTTCAGCAGGGCCAGCAGGTTTGCTTTCTGGGCAGTCAGGTAGCTTTCATCTTTCTTTGGCCAGCTAAATCCATTATTACTCATCTGTCTGTTCTCCAGCTTCTAAAATTGTGTTGACCTGTCTGCACTTGTCTCTTTACTGCTCTCTTTATCTATGTGAGATTCTGACTTTTACCTTTTTCTTAAATCTCTTTGCTGTCATTGTGGTTAGATTTCTGAAGGCAGCATGGGAAAATATATCTGTGCAATCTGCCATTCTTAAACAGATGTCCCTAAGACAGTATTTTGAATTAGAGTTCAGACTTTGGAAACAATACATTTTAAAAAGCATTTTAGTTGAGGGCATAAAAATGAGAAAAATTACTAAGGCAGCTCTCTTTTGAATTACTATTTGCATTAAACATGCCTTATAGCCTTGATAGCTGGGGAGATCCTGGAACCAACATAAGAAATAAATTCTTGAATGTGTTTATACATCCTTGAAAAAATAATTCACAAGTATATTATTTCTTCATAAAGTAGGCAGAAAATGAAACAAACCCCAAATCCCAAGGAAAAAATAAGCAGTAATTAAAAATCTATTATTAAACAGTGAGAACAGCAAAATTTATTTTTATGGCACTGTGGCAATAATGGAAGTTTTTCAAAAAGCCATATATGTAACAATATTTACCACTAGCCAGCTACAGAACACTCCCAAATGAAAATTTTAGCAACTTATCTGATATTGATTCTTTAACAAAGAAGCTGACATAGTAATGTTCTTGGTAAGAATATGGTCCCTTAAGTTCTCAATCCAACATTCACTCCTCTTCCCAAGGATATCTTCAGTGCTGGGGCATTGGGTTGGAAAAGGATCTTGTAAAACTACATGGTACAGGCTTTCATCCTGTTTTACTTAAAAAAAAGAAAGTTAGGATCCTCTTTCTAGATCTGAGCTGAGGTTAAAGAAAAAGTTTGCATATTAAACACCATCATTTAATGACTGTAGGTTGTTGGTGTGCTAAGCTAAAGGTAATGAGACACAAGACAAAAACTGGTTTAATCACGGTATTTTCCATGTTATTGAAAATTTTAATCTTATCACAAAGTGTTTCTTAATCTGTTTTAAGGAGTAAAACTCAAGCAGGCCTTAAACTTGGAAGGGTTTAGGAAAGAGCCCAGAATATTGACCGTTGCCTGTCAGGAAACATTAGAAACATTTTGTGGGTTGCTTTACACTTGATTTATGCACTAGTTGGGCTTGAAGACTCTTTCCTAAAGTCTGAATTTTTCCAACAATTCAGTGATGGGAAGAAGGGGTGATGTGTGTGTGTGTGAGAGAGAGAGAGAGAGAGAGAGACCTAAAACCTCTAGATAAATGCATGGGAAACTTCTTGCATCTGGTTGTATTCTTTCTCTTCACAGATGGAAAGCATGAACAGCTGTGTTTCCCTAGCTCTTTCCATGATATTTCTGGGAACTGAGAAACTGTACCTCTGTGTAATCTTCTCCTTATGTGACTAAATCCATACATTCCTGTATTTTTTGCTGTCAGCTGAGCTCTTTTAACTGTGTTTGTTGACCTCTTTCCCTCAAGAACATTACCATTTTAGTGTGCTAACAATACACCACCACCACCATCACCACCACCACCAATTTAGAGTTTTCACGGCATTTGGAACATCTCATTGGGAATAGATCTGCTTTCCAAAAACGTAAAGCCTTAGCCTACGAAATGCAAGAAAAGTTACAAACCCGTACTTTTAGGTTCACGTGGGAAGTAGTAAACTTTTCTATTAAGATTCTGCCCTTTTATACTTTCTTCATTGTATTTTTTGAGTCATTTTGCATTCGTTTGAGTATTGGGAATATCCCAGTATCATCTTGGACAGTGGGTGACTTACACAGTGCCAGACAGCTCTACTCTCTCGGGGAGGTCTTCTGTGACACCTCTGGTCTGCTGCAGTCAAGTGCAGGCTCATGCCATCTGACTGTGCTCATCTCCTCCCAACTTTGCATTTGTCAGAGAGAAGTTGGTAACATAGATCAAGCGTGGTGGGAGTAATTACACCACTGGAATTTTCCATCGCTACAAATCAGGGCTTTTATTGTCCTCCTCTCCCCCAAGCAGGTTGTTAAACATTTACCAGCATACCACTGTTCCCAATTATCTACACATTAATATATATTCCGATATATTTAAATGTGTTATGTTATAGCATAAATAATAATAATAAATTGAAATGTCTTTTCACAGCAACTGCTCCAGTCTTAAAAAAATACTACATGCTCTTAGTATACCCAGTACATAAAAATAGTTACCCAATATAAATAGTAAATTGTTATCCAGTCCCTTACACATTGTATTTAGCTGTTTGTAATACTGATTCACATCATCAAGGGTCTGGAAGTTCAGCTATGATATGGTTAGGCTTTGTGTCTCCACCAAAATCTCATCTTGAATTGCAACCCCCATCATCTCCATAATCCCCACCTGTCAAGGGAGCGACCAGGTGGGGGTAATTGAATCATGGGGGCGGTTCTCCCATGTTGTTCTCGTGACAGTGAGAGTGTTATCACAAGATTTGATGGTTTTATAAGGACCTTTTCCCCCTTCACTTAGCACTTCTCCTTCCTGCCACCTTATGAGGAAGACGCCTTGCTTCCCCTTCGCCTGCCACTGTGATTGTAAGTTTCCTGAGGCTTCCGCAGCCATGCTGAACTGTGAGTCAGTTAAACCTCTTTCTTTTATAAATTACCCAATCTCGGAGAGTTCTTTATAGCAGTATGAGAACTGATTAATACAAGCTACTTCTGTGTCTCCCAAGCATTGTAGCTTCAACTCTTTTTTACTTTACTATGCTTTCTAAAGGATCCTCTTAGGAATTTGTTGAATCACATGTTAACTTCTGAGTGGGTTAGTACCATAAAAGAAAATTTGTTATTATTGTAAAATATTTCAGTCATAATACAAGACACAAAAGCTGTTATAATAACCTCTCATGTACTCACAGCCCAACTTAAAGAAAATTAACGGATGGCCGGCCTCAGTGACTCACGTCTGTAATCCCAGAACTTTGGGAGGCCAAGACGGGTGGATCACCTGAGGTCAGGAGTTTGAGATCAGCCTGGCCAACATGGCGGAACCCTGTCTCTACTAAAAATACAAAAATTAGCTGGGCGTGATGGCAAGCCCCTATAATCCCAGCTACTTGGGAGGCTGAGGCGGGAGAATTGCTTGAACCTGGAAGGTGGTGGTGGCAGTGAGCCGAGATTATGCCACTGCACTCCAGCCTGGGTGACAGAGCAAGACTCCGTCTCAAAAAAAAAAAAAAAAGAAAAAAGGAAAATTAATGAAAAATTCCCATCTCTTAGCCCCCTTCCATTTGTGCAGAGGTAACTATTATCCTCTATTTGATGTTTTCATTCTTATATATTTCCTGATACATTTTCTACACCTGTGGTGTTATTTTTATTACTTTGTTTGAATAAATAGTATAACATTCTTTTAAAATGTTATACTAAAATTATTTTAGTATGTTATTAAATGTTATTTAAAAAATTTGCTTTTTTTCTTTGCTCAATATTATATTTGTGAGAATTATCCAAGTAGATAACAAGGAGCCCATATTTAGCCATTCCATTGCCATATCCTGTTCATTTTAAGGTTATATCATAATGTATTCATTCTTCTGTTTACAAGACATTTTGCTATTTTGACTATTTCATAAACATGTTACTTATGAACATTTTTGTATATATGTTATGCATGTATCTAAGAGTTTCTTAAAACATATAATTATGGGTAGAATTACTAGAGAGTGGGGAATGCCTCTCTAGCTTTCTTAGTTATTGCCACATTGTTCTCTAAAGTGATAATAATATACCTTACATCTACTAGAATGTAAGAGTTCTAGTTGCTTTATAATCTTCTAATGTAGTACTGTTAGACTTAAATTTGAGCTGGTATGATGGATGCGAAATTAACAAAGTGGTTCTAAGTAAAAACACTTAATGTATTATTAAACGCAAAGTAGCAGGAGAATAAAAAATGGAAAAACTCAAATGTACTTCAACAATAGAATGTATAAACAGGCAATCCTGTATGCATACAATAGAATATCACTCGGCAATAAAATGAATGAAATACTGATACATGAGAAATATGGATAAATCATAAAATGGTGATAGAAATCATTACACTGATCAGCTCCGTTAATTGTGGGGAACTGCCTGACAAGGGTGCTAATGAACTTTCTGGGTTAATGTAAATGATGTAAATGTTCTTTTTTATTATTATCTTTTATTTTTTATTATACTTTAGGTTCTAGGGTACATGTGCACAACGTGCAGGTTTGTTACATATGTATACATGTACCATGTTGGTGTGCTGCACCTATTAACTTGTCATTTACATTAGGTATATCTCCTAATGCTATCCCACCCCCCTCCCCACAATAGGCCCCGATGTGTGATATTCCCCTTCCTGTGTCCAAGTGATCTCATTGTTCAGTTCCCACCTATGAGTGAGAACATGCGGTGTTTGGTTTTCTGTTCTTGTGATAGTTTGCTGAGAATGATGGTTTCCAGCTGCATCCATGTCCCTACAAGGGACACGCACTCATCCTTTTTTATGGCTGCATAGTATTCCATGGTGTATATGTGCCACAATTTCTTAATCCAGTCTGTCACTGATGGATATTTGGGTTGATTCCAAGTCTTTGCTATTGCGAATAATGCTGCTATAAACATATGTGTGCATGTGTCTTTAAGCAGCATGATTTATAATCCTTTGGGTATATACCCAGTAATGGGATGGCTGGGTCAAATGGTATTTCTAGTTCTAGATTCTTGAGGAATCGCCACACTGTTTTCCACAATGGTTGAACTAGTTTACAGTCCCACCAACAGTGTAAAAGTGTTCCTATTTCTCCACATCCTCTCCAGCCCCTGTTGTTTCCTGACTTTTTAATGATCACCATTCTAACTGGTGTGAGATGGTATCTCATTGTGGTTTTGATTTGCATTTCTCTGATGGCAAGTGATGATGAGCATTTTTTCATGTGTCTGTTGGCTGTATGAATGTCTTCTTTTGAGAAGTGTCTGTTCATATCCTTTGCCCACTTTTTGTTGGGGTTGTTTGTTTTTTTCTTGTAAATTTGTTTGAGTTCTTTGTACGTTCTAGATATTAGCCCTTTGTCAGACGAGTAGATTGCAAAATTTTTCTCCCATTCTATAGGTTGTCTGTTCACTCTGCTGGTAGTTTCTTTTGCTGTGCAGAAGCTCTCATTTTAATTAGATCTCATTTGTCAATTTTGACTTTTGCTGCCGTTGCTTTTGGTGTTTTAGACATGAAGTCCTTGCCCATGCCTATGTCCTGAATGGTATTACCTAGGTTTTCTTCTAGGGTTTTTATGGTATTAGGTCTAACATTTAAGTCTCTAATCCATCTTGAATTAATTTTCGTATAAAGAGTAAGGAAAGGATCCAGTTTCAGCTTTCTACTTATGGCTAGCCAATTTTCCCAGCACCATTTATTAAATAGGGAATCCTTTTCCCATTTCTTGTTTTTGTCAGCTTGAAAGTTGGGTATTGTTAGCAGGTGTATATATTTGTCAAAATTCATTAAACAGTACATTTGAGGGTATGTACATTTTACAGAATGTAAATTACACATCAATTTTTTAACAAAAGAGTACTAGAAGAAAGTGAAATTGTGAGATCAAAGAAAAAGCATTGAATATGAATATCCACAATTTTTCTTCCCACTCCCATGTTAAAAGAAAAACTCCTTTACTGCTTAATAGCTTTCAGGACTTTTTTTCTATTTCTTATTTTTTTTTTTTCTTTTTCCTTTCTTTTTTCTTTTTTGAGACAGAGTCTTGCTCTGTCGCTCAGGCTAGAGTGCAGTGGCATGATCTCGGCTCACTGCAACCTCCACCTCCCAGGTTCAAGAGATTCTCTGCTTCAGCCTCCTGAGTAGCTGGGATTACAGGCACCCGCCACCATACCTGGCTAAGTTTTTTGTGTTTTTAGTAAAAATGGGGTTTCACCATCTTGACCAGGCTGGTCTTCAAGTCCTGACTTTGTGATCTGCCCACCTCGGCCTTCCAAAGTGTTGGGATTACAGGTGTGAGCCACCACACCCAGCCAATTTGTTAGTTTTTAATAAATGAATTTTTAATTTTTAATTTTTGTAGGTACGTAGTAGGTGTATATATTTATGGGGGACATGAGATATTTTGATACAGGCATGCAATGCATAATAATCATATCAGGATAAGTGGGATATCCATCAGCTCAAGCATTTATTCTTTATTTGTTATACAAACAATTCAATTACTGTATTTCTTGCTATTTTAAGAATTACAATAAATTATTGTTAACTGTAGTCACCCTGTTGTGCTATCAAATACTAGATTTTGTTCATTCTATCTAACTGTTTTTGTACCCATAACGATCCTCACTTCCACCATCCCTTCCCTCTCTGACTACCCTTCCCAGGCAATAGTAATCATCATTCTACTCTCTATCTCCATGAATTCAGTTGTTTTAATTTTTAGCTCCCACAAATAAGTGAGAATATGTGAAGTTCCTCTTTCTGTGCCTGGGTTATTTCACTTAACATAATGACTTCCAGTTCCATCTATATTGTTGCAAATGATTGGATCTCATTCTTTATATGGCTGAATAGTACTCCATTGCGTATATGTACCACATTTTCTTGATCCATTTATCTGTTGATAGACACTTGCTCCCAAACCTTGGCTATTGTAAATAATGCACAATAAACATGGAATGCAGATATCTCTTCAATATACTCATTTATTTTGGGTATATACCAGCAGTGTGATTGCTGGATGATACAGTAGCTCTACTTTTAATTTTCTGAGGAACCTCCAAATTGTCCTCCATAGTGATTGTACTAATTTACTTTCCCATCAACAGTGTATGAGGGTTCTCTTTTCCCCACATCCTTGCCACCATTTGTTATTGCCTGTCTTTTGGATAAAAGCCATTTTAACTCGGGTGAGATGATATCTTATAGCAGTTTTGATTTACATTTCTCTGATGATCAATGATGTTGAACACTTTTTTCATATGATTGCCGGTTGTATGTCTTCTTTTGAGAAATGTCTATTCAGATCCTTTGCCAATTTTTTAATTGGTTTATTAGATTTTTAACTCTGTATATATTCTGGTTATTAATCTCTTGTCAGATGGACAGTGTGCAAGTATTTTCTCCCATTCGGTGGGTTGTCTCTTCATTTTGTTGATTGTTTTCTTTGCTGTGCAAAAACTTTATAACTTGATATGATCCCAATTGTCAATTTTTGCTTTGGTTGTCTGTGCTTCTGGGTGTCGTTCAAGAAATATTTGCCCAGACCAATGTCCTGGAGGGTCTCCAATGTTTTCTTTTAGTAGTTTCATAGTTTAAGGTCTTAAATTTAAGTCTTTAATCCATTCTGATTTGATTTCTATATATGGTGAGAGATAGAGGTCTACTTTCTTTCTTCTGTATATAGGTATTCAGTTTTCCCAGTGCCATTTATTGAAGAAACTGTCCTTTGCTCAATATATGTTCCTGGCAACTTTGTTGAAAATGAGTTCACTTTAGATGTATGGATTTGTCTCTGGGTTCTCTACTGTGTTTCATTGGTCTATGTGTCTGTTTTTATGCCAGTACCATACTGTTTTGGTTACTATAGCTCTGTAGTATAATTTGAAGTCAGGCAATGTGATTTCTCCCGTTTTGGTATTTTTGCTCAGGATAGCTTTGGATATTCTGAGTATTTTGTGGTCTCATATAAATTTTAGAATTTTTGTTTCTATTTCTGTGAAGAATGCCATTGGTATTTTGATAGGAATTGCATTGAATCCACAGATTGTTTTGGGTAGTGTGGACATTTTAACGATATTGATTCTTTCAATCCATGAATATAATTTTTTTTCACATTTTGTGTTCTTTTGTATTTCTTTCATCAATATTTTAAAGTTTTCATTGCAGATATCTTTTGCTTCTTTGGTTAGGTTAATTCTTAGGTATTTAATTTTATGTGTAGCTATTGTAAATAAGATTACTTTCTTGATTATTTTTCAAATTGTTTGCTGTTGGCATATAGAAATGCTATTGATTTAAAAATTACTTTTTATTTCAGCACTTTTAAGGTACAAGCAGTTTTTGGTTACATGAATAAATTGTGTAGTGGTGAAGTCTGAGATTTTAGTGAAGCCATGACCTGAGCTACTGATTTTTATATGTTGATTTTCTATTCCTTATCTTTACTGAATTTATTTATCAATTCTAATAGTTTTTTGGTGAAGTCCTACAGACTAGAATAATTTGACTTCTTCCTTTCCAATTTGGAAGCCCTCCATTTCTTTCATTTGTCTAATTGCTCTAGCTAGAACTATGTTGAATCATAGTGGTGAAAGTGGGCATCTTAGTCTTTTTCTAGATCTTAGAGGAAAGGCTTTCAATTTTTCCCCATTCAGTATGACACTAGTAACAGGTCTGTCATTTACGGCTTTCACTGTGTTGGGGTATGTTTCTTCTACACCCAGTTTTTTGAGGATTTTTTTTTGTCATGAAGGGGTGTTGAATTTTATCCAATGCTTTTCAGCATCAATTGAAATGATCATATGCTTTTTATCTTTCATTCTATTGATATGCTCTATCACATTAATTGATTTACATATGTTGAATTATCCTTGTGTCCCTGGGATAAATACCACCTGGTCATGATGAGTGATCTTTTAAAAGTGTTGTTGAATTTGATTTGCTAGTATTTTGTTGATGATTTTGCATTGATATTTATTAGGGATATTGACCTGCAGTTTTCTCTTTTTGATATATCACTGTCTAGTTTTGGTATCAGGATAATACTGGACTCACAGAATATGTTTGGAAGTATTCCTGCCTCCTTTACTTTTTGGAATAGTATGAGTAGGAGTGATATTAGTTCTTCTTTAAATTGGTAAAATTCAGCAGTGAAGTCATTAGGTCCTCGGTTTTTCTTTGCTCAGAAAATTTTTATTACATCTTCAATCTAGTCAGTCGTTATTGGTCTGTTCAGGTTTGGGATTTAATGGTTCAATCTTGGTAAGTTGTATAAGAAAATCCACCTCTTACAGATTTTCCAATTTATTGGAATATAGTTGCTCGTAGTAGCCTCTAATGATCCTTTAAATGTCTGTGGTATTGGCTGTAATGTTTCCTTTTTCATCTTTGATTTAATTTATTTGGGTCTTCTCTCTTTTTCTTAGTCTGACTAAAGGTTTGCCAATTTTCTTTATCTTTTCAAAGAACTAACTTTTCATTTGGTTAATTTTTTTGTATTGCTTTCTTTTTTTCAACTTCATTAATTTCTGCTTTGATCTTTATTATTTCTTTTCTCCTACTAATTTTGGGTTTGATTTACTCTTGCTTTTCTAGTTCTTTAAGATGCATTGTTAAGTTGTTTGAAGTTTTTTTACTTTTTGATGTAGGTGCTTATTGCTATAAACTCTCTTAGTACTGCTTTCCCTGTATCCCATAGGTTTTGGTATGCTGTGTTCCCATCATAATTTGTTTAAGAAATTTTTTAAATTCCTTCTTAATTTCTTCATTGACCCACTGGTCATTCAGGAGCATATTATTTAAATTTTCATGTGTTGTAGAGTTTCCAAAAATCCTCTTGTTTTTGACTTCAAGTTTTATTCCACTGTGGTTGAAGAGGATATTTGATATGATTTCAACTTTTTTGAATTTTTTAACATTTATTTTGTGGCCTAACATACGGTTTATTCTTGAGAATGATCCATGTGATGAGAAGAATGCATATTCTGCTGCTATTGGATAAAATGTTCTGTAAATATCTATGAGGTCTATTGGGTCTATAGTGTAGATTAAGCCTAATGTTCCTCTATTGATTTTCTGTTTGGAAGATCTGTCCAGTGCTGAAAGTGAGGTGTTGAAGTCTCCAGTTATTACTGTATTGAGGTATATCTCTCTCTTCAGGTCTAATAATATTTGATTTATATATCTGGGTGCTCCAGTGTTGGGTGCATATATACTTCAAATTGTTATAACCTCTTGCTGAATTAACCCCTTTAACATTATATAATGACTTTCTTTGTCTTCTATTATTATTTTTAAATTATGTGTTTCTCACCACAATGGAAGCAACTGCAACAATATAGAGAGAAAGAGGCTGAGAGAGCTGGACAGAGAGAGAAGGAACATTGATAGCCACTATCTTGTTACGCTGTGTCAGATTAAAAGAGAGTCTCAGATAAAGAGATTTTAACACATTTTGCTCACTGTTAAAAATGCAGTTCCTCTTTAATGCTTTCCAAAAGCAGCAGTAAAGATTTAAATTGCCTCCCAATTTCTCCTGCACATTGCACTAGTGTTTCACTTAAATGTATTCTCTTTGCTGAGGTAGACCAGGAAACAGTGTGTCCTGAGGCATACTAGCATCATATGTTAAATCCTAATGTATTTTTATTGTCATTCTTAAGACACATCAGACAAATTTTAGCTTTTTGTCTAATGTGTGGCATCCTTTGCTTAATTCCTTTTAATAAGTGACAGCCTTTGGTTAATTTATTTTAAATGAGTTATACGAGAAAGGTGATTTAAAAATAAATCAATAACAATGAAATATTTTATTTTAGAATATTAAGTAATGTGTTTTAATAAAACATGCAAAAGGAACTTTCATTATCTGGTATGGAAAATCTTGCAATTTGTATTTTTTCATGATTTCGTGTTTTGTTTCTAGATTAGAGAAATAGGCCATTTAAAGTTGTTATTTCAATTATGCTTTGTAAATTAGCTTTGTGTGTTGAGGCAATCATTGTCAAAGAGGCAAATTAGATTAGAGGTACTCCATTGCTATATTTTGTCTTTTTCACATTGATTTTCAAAGTTGAAGTATCCTTTAAATGCTAGTTATGAGTTTTGATCAGCTGGATAGAGTAACAATTACTCTGAAACAAAATTTCAGGTTTTTATGTGCTTCTCATTATCTGTAGTCCAAAATCATTGTTCCTTATGCTACCTGCTTTTAATGAAGGGTTCTATATGGGTATACAGGTTGAACATCCCTACTGTGAAAATCCAAAATTCAAAATGCTCCAAATTCTGAAATATTTTGAGTACTGAAAAGATGGCACAAGTGGAAAATTCCACACCTGCCCTCATGTGATGGCTCACAGTGAAAATGTGGTCAAAGCTTTGGAGCCGGGCTCTATTGCGGCCACAACCAGCCTCTAGCGATCTGTAGTTGGAGCTGGATGGCTCTTCAGAGGTGTGCCAAATACGGCGAAGGCGTCCAGGCCCTCATGGCCTTACATCCACCATTCTCTGGATGCCAGCAGACCCTGGGAAGGGAGATGACTTCCGTCAAGGATCAAGATGGCTCTCTTCAATGGAGGGTTATCACAGGGAGGGAGGTGTGAATGGGAAAATTGGGAGGAAGAGGAAGCATTCAGCATGAGGAAGAAGCTCCTCAGTCTAGAAGGAGAATTCCTGGGCTAAACCAGAGCATCTACTGTAGAGGGGAGGTACACTATTTAGAGGTTGAAAAAAGATGCAAAGTGCGATAAGAACGAAGGAGATGAATGAATTGGACGTAGGTAATAATGTTACCTTTAGGAAGAAGGAAAAGTGTGGATTAGAACCTAGGACTATTATTTATGAGACTGAAAAGAAGTTTGCTTAAATGAGATTTTATACTCAAGTCCTTATTTAATGTTGTAATGTTAATCTAAAATATTATTGTCTATGAACCTTGAATAGGATCCAATATTGAACCTGAATATGGTTTAATACATGTCAGATATATTATTTTTGAAACAAAGGCCATTTTATATAAAATCTATTACTTTAGTGCAACTTTCTGCCTTTAAACCTGTTAAATATTTCCTATTGTTATCATTATCTATCTTCCTTACGTATGTTTTACTTGTGTATTGCAGGTTCTTAATGAAAAATTTTCTTTCCCCTCTGCTCTCCTCTTGGAGGTCATAATGACAATTACATATCCTTCGTGCTCATACATAATACATGAATACTGCAGAAGTAGGTTACTGAAGTATTTCACTTATCTCCTGTATCACCTTTTCATCTGATGTGTACTGAGGAGAAATTTAATATACAGATGTTCTCTTCCACTTTTAAGCACTAATTGTAAATTTAGATTGCATATACATGAAAGAGAGTTTAAAGAAGTTTGTTAATTTGGGGAACAAATAGTGTACTAGACCTATATTCCAGTCCTAGCTAGATCTGTATTCCACTCCATGCTCTGCTGTGAACTTTGTGTGGAACCTTGACCAAGCAGTTTTATATCTCTAGTCTCATTTATTACTTGTACAGTGCAGTTTTGCATTGTGTGATTTATAATGATATCTTTCTGTGAAATTGAAACTGGGTTAAGACTCTGTAGGGTCCCGCATTTCTTTGACTGTTGAATACATCTTAAATTTTCTAATCATTCACAGTATTTTTTTCAGAGACGTTTTTCTTTCTTTTTGCACTGTAGCTCAACATAGGTAATTTAGTACACAACTCAATTTCACGTTAAATATTACACTTTCACTTGGTTTCATAAATTTAAATCTAGTTCAAAGCTGTAGTAGGATCACTTACATATACCTCTAGGCTCATATGCTATAAAATCTAATAGTTTAATTATTTTTCATAATTGTTCAAAAACTCCTAGGAACCTTCCATTGCCACTGAAAGCAAGGAAAATTCAAATTCCCTTTCAGGCCTCTTTCTTTGTTTCCCATCCTAAGTCCCGAATGGAAGGACACTTCGTAAGGCTAGGGTCTCAGACCTGTGTGTGAATTGTGAGTCATCAGGACTCCTCCCATCTCTCTTCTCGCTGGCTACGGGCACCAGTGCCTATTGTGGTACAGCTGGCTCCTCTGGTTATGTTGTAGTTCATATTTCCTCCCCTGCTGAAGTCTGGGGCTGCTGAATCTTTTCTGCGGATTCTACTTTATAGGTTCAGACTCTGTTCTTGTCCATGGAGCAATAACTTCTGGCTGCTGTTTCCTTGTGTGGCCTAATCGATGGTCTTCAGGCACTAGCTAGGCATCTCCTCCATAGCTTCCTGGCGTATGGGAACCAGTGGAAACTTGATGGCTACTTCTACCGAGGATCTTCTGGGGACAAAATCCCACTGCTTTCGAGTTCCAAATTTTCTTTCTGTGTGTGTGTGTGTTTTTTTTTTTTTTTTAAAAATACCCACTGCATAAATCTGAACACAAACATCGGAACATCTCCTGTATAGTCGCCTCCCAGCCCAGCCCCCTCGGCACTCAGAGAAGTGAGCGAGGTCTCTCTCACTCCTCTTCCCATCTGGTAGGGACTTCTTTGTCAGTTCCATCCTCCAACTTTCCAAAGTGGGATGCAACTTTCATCTTTCTTGGAGGCATGTTGATCCTCAACAATTAAGGTGCCTTGGGTTTTTGAAATCACAACATTCCCACTCCTAAAGCACGTAATCTCAAAAGTGAAATCTGCCTTGCTGCGTCTGGTGCGATGGAGAAAGAAATGTGCTTGGTGGGCCCCTTTAAATCTGATAGGAATGGGGAGGACATTAGGGGTTACTGCTCAGACCCACTTGCCAGGGGACTCTGTGGGCCGCTAGGCCTAAGTGTGACCCAGAGAAACTTCTTCAGCACGTCCTACAGGGCAAGTATTTGGACCTTTTGAAGCAGCAGAATCAATTTGGCTTGAACTTTCTGTAGCTCACTGCATTGTTCTGTGGTTCCTCTAGCAAATCCCAGTAGGAGAATTACTGTGAGCCCTCTAGGGCAGCATGTTTCAAACTGTGTGTTGTGACCCATTACTGAGTTGTGAAATCCATTTAACAGGTCTGGAGCAGCATTTTTAAAAAATGTGAAAGAGGATAGACTAGGAAGGAAAATACCAGCTTTCATAGCCTGTAGTAAGGGCAACATTTATTGAAACTTGTTTATTTTGTTCAAGATCTTCTAAGTGTCTTGTACTGGCTTAGAAATTAAAATACATTTCTTACAGAGTCCTCAGGCCATAAATTTCAAAAACTGCTTCTCTAAGATATATGAGCAAAGTCATGCCTGCCTGATCAAGGAACTTGTTTCCTTTGAAGGAACAGCTCTTGCCTTGGTACTGGGATCTGGAAGATGGAGACTGGGTCTGACACTAGAAGGCCACATTGCTCTTCATGAACTGGGTCTTATCTGACCTCCTAATCCATAAAGTTGGACCTGCCCAGCATCACCTAATCATCACACGGAAATGGCATATATGGTATTAGACACTAGTCAGTCCAGAGCACACAAATAATAGAAATAAGTTGTTCTCACTGCCAGCATACATCCTGATACATAAAGTGTCACCTACCCACAACTAGAGTCACATGGGGAGTTCCATTTGATGTGTTGACTGAGGGGAAAAATTGAATGGATTCCAGGAACAAATCGTTCCTCTCAGAGTTCTAAAATCAGCTGTGAGTAGGTGTGCAGCGTTGCATCTCCGTGAGGGTGATTCTGAAGGACAGTGGACAGAGTTTGCCACTGGATTTTCCACTTTCCTGGAGGAAGAGATAATCTAAATAAATGTTAATATGATTTTCTTGGTTGGTTGGTTGGTCTGGGATTTGAGGAGTAGGGACAATGTTTGGGGAAGATGTACGTGGGTGATTCTAGAGTATGGGGTTATTTGTGTTTCTTGTGAAACTTAATTCTGAAGAGACAGCTTTTAATTAATAATCAAGTGAACAAGATGACCGTCTCTGTGACTATCAGGCAGCCTCATCTTCCAATCAAGCACTTGTTCAGTGGTTAAAGTGGCAAAGGCAGTAAA
Source organism: Theropithecus gelada (assembly GCF_003255815.1). Taxonomy (NCBI): domain Eukaryota; kingdom Metazoa; phylum Chordata; class Mammalia; order Primates; family Cercopithecidae; genus Theropithecus; species Theropithecus gelada. Next base: position 36,348,074 of record NC_037670.1, on the reverse strand, counting down.
AACGAGAGTTGAATACTTCTTTTTACCAAGGCTTATCTGAACATTGAAGGCCTTGTATGCCATCAGCAGAAACCAAACCTGAGAGTCTGTAGGAGATTGTATTGATTGTCCACTCAACAGGTGTACCCTAAGAGAAGAGAGATATACATAGAAATAAAGACCTGCCATTTCTTGCTACCTTTGGATGTTGTTACAGCACGGCATGAAGCTCAGGGCTGGACAGTCGTTTCACCACCTGGAGAGAAGATCCAAGAGATTCTTAAAAATTTTGGCTTAGAGTCCCAGACTTCTCAGAGATCCTGAACTTACCGATCCAAAATTATTGTGATGTGAGAAGATAAACCTTCATTGTTTAAACCATGCCTTATTTGGTGTATTAACTTTATGTGGCTGCTATAACAAATTACCGCAAACTTGGTGACTTAAAATAGCACACATTTATTCACTTACCATTCTGGAGATCAGAATTCCAAAATCAGTTTCACTGGACTGAAATCAAGGTGTCAGCAATGCTGTGCTTTCTCCAGATACTCTAGGGAAAATTCTGTTTCCTTGTCTTTTCCAGCTTCTAGAGCTGCATTTCTTGCATTCCTTGGCGTGTAGCCCTTTCCCCCATCTTCAAAGCCAGACTTGTGGCACTTTCAAAATGTTCTCTCCTTCATCACATTGCCTTCTGTGTCTGTAACTGCATCTCCTTTCATAATTATAGTATGGGATAACCCGAACAGTTCAAAATAATATCCCATGTTAAAATCCTAAACTTAATCACATCTGCAAAGTCAGATAAATTAGCATTCACAGGTTCTAGAGATTAGAACCTAGGTATCTTTGGGGGCCATTATGAAGCCAACTGTATTGGATATTCTATCATCACTTGCAGGTAAAAGCTTTCTTAATAATAGTCCCTCCAATATGGAAGTATACCTGGGGTGTGGGGGACTACCAGCAATTTTCTAAGGCTCTAGGTTGATTCCTCTGGATTCCTTCCATCACAAATGGAAATAATTGATCCTCCCTGACTTATCTCATCCTGGATTTGTATTTTCTATTGCTTCCTACCACGCCATAAGTACCTTTATCCTTGAACTTATTGCTTGTCTAAAGGTTTTCAGCATGTGCAACATTGTGGGAGCTGACACTCACAGGATTCATTAGTATTATCATGTCCCCTGTAAGTTAGAAGCTTCTGGTCTTCCAGAATAAAGAAAAACCTTATTGTCACCTAGTTATAACTCATCTAGGAGACTATTTTTGCAGGATATAGTAAGAACCAGAAGTCAGTATGTGCTGTTGATTCTCCCACTGTGAGAATATATTGATTCTCAAAATAGGGAGTAGAGGTGAGGGTGGCAATTCTCATATTACGTGAAATGTGGGTTCAATCCCCCAACTCTGGGATGTTTGGGCTTAGAAATTTTAGGGACTAAGGAATAAGTAGACACAATTTATACTGGTCATTGCAGGCTTTTCAGCTGCTAGATAAAAATTCACCAAAAGAGAAAAAAGACAAGAGAATGAGAAGAATATTCCTATTAAAGAGAAATGAGAAATAAGATTGCAATATTCATCAGTATCGCTTTACCTGTGGTGTAATGTATATTTCTATATATTTTATGCACAACCCCCCCCATCTCTGTGGTTAAAACACAAGTTAAACTATGCATTGAGGAATGCCAAAATTGAACAGCGACACAACTAGAGAAAGACTGCAGCACCCCAGCGATTCTGCAGAAGGTGCGGTTTGGTGAAAAACAATCACTCTGACACATTTTATTGAAGTTACATTTTGGTTGATAAGTCCAAAGGACAAATTTGCAGCAAAGCATAAGACATTAAGCTGGAGGATATTAAGCTGGAGCATGTTCAGTGATCATGACCCTTTTTAATCTGTTCAGGTCTTCATTGGAGAAGATCCTGTCATAGTGTTCTGTCTGACCACGGGAAGGTTCTACCAAGTTGCAAGACACCATGGTAGGGACTAACCTAGTGGCTCATCCCTCTGCCAAGTCACATTTAAATAACTACCTCATGTGGAAGCAAACTTGTTTTTACTGTATCACTTTATGTGGCTCTCGCATCCAGGTTCCAGGTACAATTTCTAAGTATGCCTCTCAACATCACCCACTCCATTGTCACAAGTTGTATTATAATGACCAGGCACCTCACATGTGTCCTTTTACAACTACATAACTACTGATGTCTCCTGGACAATGAGATCTGCAAGGGATACACTTCTACTTGAAAACATTTCACATGAACTAGATTGAGTGGACTTCTGAAAGAACATATGAAAGTGAATTCTCCTGAGCATATGCTACTGTGGAAACTATTTCATGCTAATGTCATTGAATATAAGATTTCTGCGTGTTAGCTTTAGTTCAGGAGTTCTCATCCTTTACTAAACCATGAACTGCTTTGGCTGTTGGCTGAAGCCTGTGGAGTCCTGCTCAGTATATTATTCCTAAATTTACAAGAAAAAAATACATAGAATCACAAAGGATGTGGATAATATTGAAATACAATTATCCGAATAATAAAATTCATGTTTTAAAAAATAGTAATATATGTGCTTTTTAAGGAATATACAAAATAATAAGCACTAGCAGTGGGCTGAAATCTGCTATAATTTCAAGCTAGTTTTGAACACTAATGATATTCTGTAACAACTGTAATATCATATGACATTGGCAGTAATTTCTTGAAAGCACAGATATTGCTAACACTTCTCTGGATTATTACCTATATTTTTAATTGGAAAAATGCTAATTTATAGTTAGTGGTTAATGAAAAAACAATTACATTTTTTCTATTCAAGTTCAAATATCTCTGAATTTTATACAGAAATCCCTTGTTTAAGGGATGCTACATAAATTCTGAAGATTGTGATAGATATCTATAGACAGTTCTTCATAAGAAGGGTACCACTATAACAAATATTACATTTTATATCTTAAGATCAATAATTTAAGAGATACATTTTACATTTGTTTTGTGGGTATGTTTCTTATCCACTTATATACACTGTTTCATCAAAATCCTTACTTTTGTGGATTCTCCTAAGATTTTTGTGTTCCTGAAGTTCCTTCCTCAGTTACATTTATCATCAACAGGATTCTCAAGTTCCCTCTTCTTTCCTCCTTATTTCATCATCTCGAGTCTATCTAAGGAAGAGTATTTTTTTCTTTTTCTTCTAACAGTGAAAGAGAAAGTTGATCTACAGATTGTATATTCAACTAAAGATTTTGGTCCATAATTCATATGGCAGTCAAACATAACCTGGTCAAACATAAACTTTTACCAGTGATCATTTTTGCATAATCGCATTGTTCATTGGACATAACTTCATTTGTAAATCCAGTCATTAAATTACGTAGTATATTCATTTCAGTCTTCAGCCATTTTTTGGAAAATTTGAAAATGCTTTATAAATCTGAGGTTTCACAGTGACTCACAGGCATTATACTTGTCAGAAATCATATCATATACAAGATATATTTATTATCCCAGTCCTCTAGAATTAATGATATGAAGGAAAAGTAAAGACATGCATGAAGTCTAAAGAAACATAGAAGTTCATTCATTATAGAAATCCATAGAGGGCTAATCTGCTTGTAGGTTAAAGAAAGATTGCGGTTGTGTGTGAAAAGTTTTTCGGCAGATTTAAGATTTGTACTGTGGTGTGAAAGAAGAGAGAGCTGAAACCTGGGAACAGGATGAAGAAAACTGTGTCCCATGATCCAGGGTTCAGAGGCACACTAACGTGGTAGGTGGAAGACTGGGAAAGATGTATAGGAAATTCATAAGGAGTTAAGATGGTACTTGTGATTTGTGCATTAGAAAAATGTTAAATATTGAAAAAAATGAGTAAAATGGAAAATATCAGTATAGAGCATAAATGCAATAATTTAGTATCTGTGTGATACAATTAAAATTTCTATCTTTTCAATGATATAAAAGTTAAGAAAGTGCTTAGAGGCCAGTTGAGGTGGTTCATGCCTGTAATCCCAACAATTTGGGAGATTGAGGCGGGCAGATTGCTTGAGCCAAGGAGTTCAAGACCACCCTGGGCAACACGGTGACACCCCACCCTCTACAAAAGATACAAAAATTAGCTAGGTGTGGTGGTGTGTGCCTGTAGTCTTAGCTACTTGGGAGGCTGAGGTGGGAGGATCACTTGAGCCTGGAAGGTTGAGTTTGCACTGAACCAAAATTGCAGCACTGCACTCTAGCCTAGGCAATAGAGTGAGACCCTGTCTCAAAAAGAAAGAAAGAAAGGAAAGAAAGAGGAAGGAAGGAAGGAAGGAAGGAAGGAAAGAATGAAGGAAGGAAGGAAGGAAGGAAGGAAAAAAGTGCTTAAAGGATTTTAAATAGCAATCATATATTAAAGTAAAAGAAAAATTAGAATTATTAACAGAGTATTCTTGAACCATATATGGTAACCGTAAAATTATACTACAATGATATGTGCAATAGACAGACTATATTCATTCAATGTATATATTAAGATAAATAATATTTGATTATTGTTGATCCTTTAATACAATAGAAAAATAATTTATATTCAAATGAGGATAATATCAAAATTAGATATTGATATGTTTGTTTGACATATTTCATAATCTTTAAGACTGGTTTATATTTAGGGACTCAATTTACACAAATGCCTTTGGATCCATTTAGAATTTTTAGTCATTTGCCAACTTTCCTGTATTTCATTCAAGTTGGCTATTTCTTGACCCCAAATTCTTCCCCAGCAACCAAAGTTCTTTGTGGACAAGTATATTCAACTCTTCTTAGAAAGTGTAAACCTTAACCTAAAAAGCTGTATTTTATGTTCAGGAGCAATACAGTTGATATTAAACATTTAAAAATGTATAAAAGTTCATTTCTATAGCTATTGCATAGTTTCCTTTTAACTACTTTAGTTCCATTATTATGAAGCAAGTAACAGAAGGAAAAACACATTGTACTGGAGGGTCTATTAAGATCTATGCTACGTATATACTTGAATTTCATAGCTTCATCTGCATTTCTGTAATTGTAATTGATACAAATTAATTTTAGGAATCCTTTTATATAGAATGGATATATTACAAAAGAATTATTTGTTTAACTGATACCATAAAATTTTTTCATTAGCTTCACTCTGGTTTGCCTGATGCATGATGTGATTGGTTTAAAAACAACTTCAGAAAATGTCTCACCTAATTATGCATTTAGTCAATGGACCATGAAAGCTTTAAAGAGACTCATTCTAGTTTATTGAGTAAATAGGTATTTATTCATGATGGAATTTTATCAGTCTCTGGGGTTAAAAGTTATTTTAGATTTTCCTCCCACCAAAATGCACTTACATAATTACAATAAAATTATAATCTTGAAAATGCGGTTTAACATGAAAACCAAATAGATATTAGATAGCCAATATTTGAATACTGAGAAGAGACAATGTAAAAATAATGAGAAATTATACTTGTTCTAGGAATAATCCTTTAAATAATATTGTAAGTGAAAAATTATTTCCAGTCATCTTATCCATTTCTTCTTCCACCATTCTCTTTCATGAAGAAAAAAAGTGTTTTTGAAGCAACAGTATCTAGAAGGATAATATAAATACATTCAAAAATTACTAAAACTATAACCACCCTCTTTCTAAACTTCATCCTTAAAGCAAGTGAAAAAGAGGAAAGAGGCCAAATGATTCCCTAAGCTGTTTAATCATGCAAACTGGATTTTAGTTGACTCTTAAAGGACTGCCTTTGTTGGATTTACACAGTCATGTTTAAAAGCTAGCTTCCGAGTTCTCAGAGTGAAGGTCAAGTAATATGTTTTTTAATTTCAGGAGTAGTTTCTCTCAGATTTATCGCAAATCCTCTAATGCTGTATGTTTCTTTAAGAAACTCAGTGAAGAGTATTATTCCACTTAAATACTGAGCCATCTTTTATGTCCGTAAAGTTCCTTTTCAATGCAATCAGACCTGTGTGAGGACAGAGGATAAATGGTACATGGAGAAAAAGTGATAATCTGATCCTCAGCTTTTCCATTAAAAAATAAAATAAAATGCAGTATTTCTGTGCCTTGTGAAAATGATGTTGCTATGGAGACTGCCTTTATGAATCCCAATGAAATTGATATTAGCAACATTCTTCTGATTTTGACTGCCTGTGAGCTAAGACTGCTTCTAGTTCTCCAAACCTTTTTATCCTTTGTTGAATATGCATTTCTAGGGCAGCAGAGCAAGACATGAAAATCTGTAGGACAGTCATATTTTTTCATAACAAAGTAGAAAATGTGGAGATAAGATATTGACGTTTCAAGAAAAAGAAGCATTTACTCACAGTATGTAGAATGTTCATAAAAATAGCTTTTTGTACTTGCTTTGTACATAGAGCAAAGGAGAAAATACATAAGAAGTTTGAAAGTAATTTTTCTGTGTTTTTTTACAACTTTTTATGTAGAAATACTCCATATTGTTAAACATGTTAATTTGATCTCCATTGATTTATAAGAGATAAAGCATACACCGAATTACATTTTCTCAGCAACATTTTTGCTTTTCAATTTTACAACAATTACTGATGTTCTGTTATTTCCTTTCGTAAACAAACACCAACTTCTCTTTCTAAATGTCACTGCAATCCTGGTTGCATTATTTAGGAAGATGAGAGCCAAGCTCAAACCTACTCAAACCAAACCAAAATGAAAACCTGTTTATTAAATGGAAAGACACAAATGACCAAGCTGAGAATGAGTAAAATATATTTTCTTGATAAGGAATTTGTGTATAGTGTGTTACTTTAATTTATGAAGCATAAATTGCTGATATATTGTCCTGTTTAAAGCTGGTAATTGGATTAATATCAAAATATGACTTTGGCCTTTTTTTCCCCTGAGCACCCATAGCACTTTGTACATGCCTCTGTGAATGGTAATAATTTGCTTCCTCCTCCCCAGTCTGTGGGACATTGGAATGCTGAACCTGTGTTGTCCCCATCCTCTGTTCCCAGCAGACATCAGCATAGTCCCTGGCAAAAGGAAGGCACTCAGTCTCTATTCAACAGACATCACGACCTGTTAAAGATTTGGTAAATTCGTCCCATTCCTTTTATAAAGAGTCTTTTAAAAATGTTCATTTCTGGTCTTCAGTTGAATGTATACTTTAAACTCTGAGATTCTTTCCTTATGCACAGAATGAATTTATATTCCATGTGAGGCTACACACATAATTTTCTACAAGATTTTGGGGACTGGATAGGTATTAGGAGAGCATTTCACTGAAGTTTTACTTCTATAAGAAAGTTAAAAATAGTGTAGCCAGGCTCAGTGGCTCACGCCTGTAATCCCAGCACTTTGGGAGACCGAGGCAGGAGGATCACTTGAGCTCAGGAGATTGAGGCCATTCTGGTTAATACGGTGAAACCCCGTCTCTACGAAAAATGTAAAAACTTAGCCGGGCATCGTGGTGTGCGCCTGTAGTCCCAGCTGCTTGGGAGGCTGAGGCAGGAGAATCGCTTGAACCCGGGAGGCAGAGGTTGCAGTGAGCCAAGATCGCACCACTGCACTCCAGCCTGGGCAAGAGAGCGAGACTAGTCCCCCCACAACCTAAAAAAAAAAAAAAAAGTTTAAAAAATATTTTCAGGGTACAGAAAGTGCTTTGTATTTTTAATATGCTGCTATTCATGCTCTTGAAGATAGGAATGAAAAGATAGATAAATACTGTTCATCTTCAGATAAATTAAAATGACATTAGAAAATCTATGAAAAAGTGGAGATACTGTGTATTGTTTTAGAGTGAAGTGTCATTAAACATATGACTGTTGATTGCTTAAAATTCTCTTTTCTAGGATTTATAAGAGGACTCTGCTTCTCTTCTCTGTTTTTTCTTGACCTACTTTTACGTGCTATTTTTTTCGCAGCACATACTTTCTCCAGAATTCTGCTCAAACCACTTTCCCTTTGAACCCCTTCTTACTCTGAATTCTCTAAGTACAACATCCATTTTTCTTTGTTTTTTAAAGCTGAGCACATGCTGATGACCTCAAAATCTGCCATCCTGATTTTCCCATGGCTCCTAAAACTTAACTCATCTTTTTTTGCCCAAATCTTTCTCTATCTCTGCCTCTCTCTTTCATCTTCAATCCAGGTCTGTGCTTAGGTGATCTTCATCTGCCCAGCCACCCGATAAGAAACCTTAGTTGCCTTAGCCTTCTCGCTTAATCTACACATCCTAGTCCTTACAATTTAACTTCCTAAATATTCCTGATATCTCACTGTTACTCACCATCCCTCCTCCTTGAGACTCTCATTGTCTCTCACTTGAACTTGTATAACATAATAGCTCCCTAACTGGTCTCTCATTTGATAGGCTTGACCTTTTTGAAATCCATCCACCAGCCAGAAAAAGCTTTCCAAAATAAATCTGACCTTAGAAAAAAATCCATCTAACAGTGCTCGTTTTCTGACCATATCATATGAGGTCCCTATGTCCTAGCCCTTGCCCATCTCAAGAGTTTCGTCTCCACAGTCTGTGCCTGACAAATTTTATGCCTTGCACTTGTTACCCAATTAAAGAATTTATATTTCTCAAACATAAGCTTAAGCTTGTTCTCTCTGTTAAAAAAAATACTTTCTCAGTTAAAAAAAATACTGACTCATTCTTATTCATCCTTTGATACTCAGCTTGTTGAGTGTTAATCTTCTTCTTAAAATTTTCCATCTATCATTTTGTTGGATTAAGTTTCTCTGCTCTTGGAAATTCCTATATCTTATCATTAATTGTATTATATTACATTACAATTATGTCTATTTGTTTCTTGCCTATTAGACATTGTTTTTCTTGATGGCTCAAACTATTTCCTTTCTTTTCTTTTCTTTTCTTTTTTGAGATAGGCTTTCACTCTGTTTTCCAGGCTGGAGTGTAGTGGCTTGATCTCAGCTCACCGCAGCCTTGACCTCCCGGGCTTAAGCAATCCTCCCACATCAGCCTCTGAGTAGCTGGGACTACAGGCATGCACCAACAAACCTGGCTAATTTTTGCATAATTTTGTAGAGATGGGGTTTTGCCATGTTGCCCAGGCTGGTCTTGAACTCCTGGGACTACAGGCATGCACCAACAAACCTGGCTAATTTTTGCCACAAACTATTTCTTATTCACTTATCATAATGCCTAATACATAGTCAGAGTTAAGTAATGTTATTAAACTAAACTGGGATTAAGAGACAGAAGAAATGTTTGGTTAATATTTATCATTTTAAGTTAGTGTTTTGTGCAAGCCCTATCAAAAAATGCTCTCATCTTTTCAAGCATGCAATACTGCTTGCCTCTGTGCTAGATGAAATACATAAAACGTTAGTTAAATTTTTATACTCACCAGAAACCTAGAAGTGGTAGTGACTTTTGCTCTCATTTCTGAATTAAGAGAAAAAAATGGTTTAATATCACACACCTAATAAAGCAAAGCTTTGAACTAGGTACAGAGATAATTTTTTCCAATCCTGCCTTAAATAGGATAAGAGAATCTTGTGCTCAAGCTTTAAGCTGAGCATCTTCCAGGAGGTGTGTGCGTGTGCATGTGTGTGTGTGTGCGCACATGGGTGTACACGTATGCTTGTGGTGATAATAGTGCTTCTTTGTTTACCTAACAGAGTTTGAAAAAAATATATATCATCTTTTCTCCAAAGGTCAGTTTTCTGAAGTATTGCTATAATATGTAGGAAAGTGGTCAACTGGGATCATGCAAAATACCAAGCTAAATTGGCATGTGCTTCTGTGGTCATTTAAATAATTTCTACATGACTGCTTATCCTTCTGTGGAAGTCGGCTATAATGACCTTGGATAAATGACCTTTTATGCTTGTTAAAGCACCAAGCTAAAGATGTGTCTGGCAGTTTTGGAACTTAAAAACCTCAGGAAAGAAGACACTGTGCAAATTATCCTGCTCTTTCCATCTTAAATAAACATTTTAATTTTTATTATATATGTAGGAAAATGTATACTGAAAAAGAATATCATTAGTTTATATGCTATACTTTTAAAAAGCATTTTGAAAAGTAATCATAGTCTTATCTATTGAAGATAATTGACTTTTTCTGTAGTACATTTTTCTAATCAATTTTGTGTTTATAATCTATGCAATTGTGCTTCTGAATATAAAATCACACAGAAATCATTATGGAAGCAAACAGAATGCTAATGACATGGAAGTAATTCAGGTCATCTCTTGTTAAAATTTTGGTGGTAGACACTCAACTGAATACCAAATTTTGGTAATGCTCTTAGGTTTGGGAGCTTTGATTTTTAAGACTTCAAAATAAAGTGGAAAAGTAAAATGTATGCATGTACAAATTTTCTCTCTTCCTCAGTCTTAGAAGTAAGTTACCACCCAATAAACTTGGTTAGTGGCTGCCCATTTTGTCCTGCTGTTCTGAAGCAGTAAAATAGAATCAAGATGCTTCGTCTTACAAAACACTAACATTGCAATGATCATTGTTAACTTTAAGAAAGTGTGGTTACATTTTCACAATTATCCATATTGATATGTGTACATCCAGTACACATGTAGTGCATGTGTTTTTAATGGTTGTTTTACATTATTTTATTCTGTAAGCACAACACAATTTATTTACTCACTTGCCAGTGAAATATTTTGGGCTTTCTTTTTTTGCCTGCTAAAAACAATAATGCAATGAGCAATCTTGTAATATGGTATATGTGTTTCCTTATGCATGGATGTCACAGTTCCTCCAAGTAATATTGAATTAAAATTGCTGGACAATAGGGTAGGCTATTTGAATGTTCAATATTACAAGATATTGCCAAGTTATATTCCAAATTGGTTGAGGTTATTTGCACTTTCATCAACAGTGTATGTGCATTCTAGTTTCTCTACAGTCTTGCCAAAAACTTTGATGGTCAGATATTCGTCTTTTAAATTTTGCTTATCTGAACACGTTAAATATTATCTTCTTGTTCAAATATGAATTTCTCAATTTTGTGAGATTAAGCATATTTTTACATGCATGTTTTGTGATTACACAGTTTGAAATTGCTTTTTCACATGGATCTATTTTTCTGTTGTGTTGCTTGTACATTTCTTACTTACCTAATTTTTTGACATATTCTGTATTCAAATGCCTTTATCAATTATATGCCCTGCAAATATAGTCTTCAGTAATTGGCTTGCAATTTGACTTTTTAAATGACATCTTTTCATATATCGAAGTTTTTAGCTTTGATGTAGTCTAATTCTCCCTCTCATGGTTCATAACTTATCATCTTTCATAACAAAAATGCATCCATACCTTGATTTCAAATATATCTTTTTATATTTTCTTTTAACATTTTTTATGACCTGCTTTTCCAATTTACATTTTAACCCATCTGGAGGGGTGTGTTTGTGTGTGTGTGCGTGTGTGCATGTGCACATGTTTGCATGCACACATGTATGAACACTCTCATTTCTGTAAAGTATTACGGAAATTTACTTTATACTATTTGAATAATTTTTCCTGTACCATAGTTGAATGGTCCCATCATTTCTTTCTCATTTGTAATTTTAATACTGCCTCTGGTTTATATCAAGTTACAGTATTTATGTGATACTTTTTTTCCTGGAATCTCCGTTTTGTGCAGTTGATCCCTTTGTTCATTCCTGTGTCAACACTATACTGTCTTTTTTATTTATTTATTTATTTTTTTGCCATAGTTTCATCATGACCCTCGGTAGGCAGTACGAAAACTCCTCGTGTACCAATCAAAATTAGTATTTCTTCCAAATAGTCTTGGATATATTTGATCCTTTGCTCTTAAATATTTTTTAAAATCAGTTTGTTACCCTCATCTGAAATACTATTAGAAATCTTATTTTAATTATATTCAATACATTAACATCTTTATGATGTTAATCTTATCTATGACTGTATTTTACGTTTAATTTATAATGTTTCAAAAATGTTTTTAATAAAGTTTTACAGCATTTTCCATGCAGTTCTACTAGATATTTGGGAATACTTATTCCTAGAAACTTTATATTATTTGTTGCAATTATTTAAAAGTATCTTTTTTTTTTTTTTTTTTTGAGACGGAGTCTCGCTCTGTCGCCCAGGCTGGAGTACAGTGGCCGGATCTCAGCTCACTGCAAGCTCCGCCTCCCGGGTTTATGCCATTCTCCTGCCTCAGCCTCCCGAGTAGCTGGGACTACAGGCGCCCGCCACCTCGCCCGGCTAGTTTTTTGTATTTTTTAGTAGAGACGGGGTTTCACCGTGTTAGCCAGGATGGTCTCGATCTCCTGACCTCATGATCCGCCCGTCTCGGCCTCCCAAAGTGCTGGGATTACAGGCTTGAGCCACCACGCCCGGCCAAAAGTATCTTTTTAAAACAAAGTTTTCTACTGATTATTAATTGCGAAATAAGTAATTTTGTGTTAGAATTGTATTTTTAGCAAACTAACTGATTCTTATTACTTCTAATAATTTTCTATTTTTCTTCAATTTTTGATGTACCTAATCATATCATTTGTGAAATTGATTTCTTCATGTCTAATCTTTATTTCACCTTGTTTTAGTGCAGAAGCTGACAATGGTAAAAATATTATTTGTAAACAGTAAAATATTATGTATTCAGTCAGATTTAACATGTTTTTTAAAGAAATATTGCAATTCATTTAAGTTTTCAAATGTATGGAATAGAGGATGTCAGCAGGATGATGGGTTTTTCTAGACGAATTACCTTTGAGAGAACTGGTTGACAAACTCATACACACCATGCAACTGAGAAAAATATCCACACGACATGGGTAGGAAAGCTGAAATACACCTCTACTACAAACCTCACTCCAGGCACAGAACCTTACAATTGAAAGGAAACCCTCAATTCCACACTTCTCTCTGAGGAGTGAAGAGTTGGACCATCCATGTAGCACCTCAACTTTTAAATCCCAACCAAAAGAGTAGCTACTAAATCCCCTACCCCTATGAGCTGGCAAGGCATGGCATTTGTGAGTTCCCCAGGACCACAAAAACAAATAAGTGGTTTTATTAGCCGGCTAAAACATTCAGCTCCAAATTTCTCAATGGAAGGGATTTGGCTGATATGTAATAGCTCAACTTTCCCCGTTACCACCCATGGTTCAGGCTTTTAATTAGCTTGCATCTAAGAGCTGACCAAGAAGGTAATCCCACTACCAGGGGATTTCCAGCAGAAACCTGTGATGTCAGAAGGGAAAGGCATGACATGTTCAAGATGCTGAAAGAGAAATGCCTGCCAACATGAGTAGTATACCCAGCAAACTTGTCCTGCAAAAATGAAAGGGAGATAAAGACATTCTCAGACAAACAAAAGCTGAAGAAATTTATCACCACGAGACCTGCTTTACCCCTTGGTGACCTCAAAGAAAATATCTATGGAAGTTACACAAAAGGAAAATAGAAATAAAAAAAACTATCGATACAAAAAAGAAGTGCAAAAGAAGACAGCAAAGGGAAAAGTGAAGGACAAAAAAACTAGAAGATAAACACAAAAATGACAATAGTTAATTCTTCCTTACTGACGACTTAAAATTGAAATAAACTAAATTCCTTAATAAAAAGATCTTAATATATCTGTATCTAACGCCAAGACACCCAAGTATATAAAATAAACCTGAAAGAAGAAATTTACAAAAATACAAAATAGCAGGAGACTTCAATATCCCACTTTCAATAATAGACAGAATTTCCAGACAAAGTTAATAAGGAAACAGTAGACTTGAGTAACACTACAGACCAAATGAATCAAACAGACATATATAAAGCATTCTATCCAACAGCAGGAAAATACATTTTTTTCCAGCACATACAGAACACTCTCCACTATAGATCACATGTTGGATCACAAAACAAATCTTAACCAACTTAAGAAGATCCAATTCATACCAAGTATCTTTTCCAATGGTCACAGGATCTTTGGGGTGTTGCTTTTCTAGCTGGAAGCCTCTGTGGCCAGTGGAGCCTTTGCTTGAGTTTTGCTCAGGCCCACTGAGCTCATTCCCACTTGGCCTGGCAGGCTGTGCTAGGTTCATCCTACCAGTCCAGACCCCATGCCTGCCAAGGGTTAGCCAGGCGCAGAGTGGCGAAGCGTGTGTGAGCAAGTGAGCACGGGGTCCAGCCACTGTGCACAGCCAGGAATGTCAGCTGCTGAGGGCTGGGCAGCTCCAGGTGCCATCACAGACGCTGGTTCCCTGCGAGGCTGTGGCTAGACCAGGCATACCACAAGCAGCATCCACTGAAGGCAACAGGAATCTGGAAGCAGCTGGAAGCTTGCAGATACCAGTAGCCACAGAGCCCCAAAGAGGATGTCACAGCCCTTGCTCCAGGAGCTCCTAGGTCTGGGCTCCCCGAAGGGCTGCAGCTCTTCTCTCCTCTCTCTTCTCTTCTTCTCATCACCTGCAATGTGGTAAGTGGGAGGTGTGTTTCAGCTCTGGTTGTGTTACAGCGCTTTTACTCTCACCAGTTGATGGGTCTGAGTTCTTGTCCCATGTCCAGGAAGAAAGAGGTATGTGGAAAAACTGGAGGGTGAGCAAGGTGAAGAGGTGCTTTATTGAGTGACAGTACAGCTCTAAGGAGACCTAGAGTGGGTAGCTCCTATCCACAGGCGGGTAGTTCCAATGAGTGGGCAGCTGTTAGCAGAGAGCGGACCCAGAGTGAGTAGCTTCTATTCACAGGCAGGCTATCCCAATGTCTACGCAGCCCTCAGTGGAGAAAAGACCTGGAATGGGCAGCTCCTATCCACAGGCAAGTTGTCCTGTCGTTTGCTCGAGTCTGGCTGAGTGTGGGGTTTTAATGGTCTTCAGAGGGGATTAAGTGCATGCTGATTGGTCCATGGGCAGCCATGGGCGGGCAGAAAAAGCGCCATAAATTCTCATTCCAGTCTGCAGAACTGACAGCCCCGCCCCCAGGCTTCAGACCATCCCTGGCTTGAAGGTGGTGCTTCATTGGGGGCCTGCCCCTTTCCACCCAGGAGCCTGTCTGCCTCCTGCCACCATCTATATGTCATTCATGGCACTTTGGCTGTTTACAACTTTGGACACCTACCTGCAGGTCCGTGCCAAACTGCTCTTAGCTCCCCCTTGGCCTCCCTCCTATGCTCTTTGGCAACCAAAGTCTACAGGGGGCTGAAGTGGCAGGAGGCTGGCATGTCAGCATCACCCCAAGCGTGTGCACACCCAGCCAGGTCATGACAGCGCCTGCATTCTGCCACAACTTTTCTCCGAAATCGGAGTGGCTGCCAGGAGCAGAAAGAGGCCAGGCAGCAGAAGTAGGCACTTCTGAGACTGTGGGCAGAGGGCGCTTCCTGGGGGCGGAGGGGGCTTCCTGGGCCCGGAGAGCACAGAGACGCCCGGGTCCGTAGCCATGGCTGGTTGCAGCTGCACCCGGGAGTGTGGGCCTCCCACCCCAGCAACTCAGAAGGGGGCAAGGCTCTTCTGCCTGTTCCTGTCTCCCACAGTCTCCGAGGAGTGTGCAGCCCCGACCGCACCTCCCCTGCTGCAGCCAGCATCTTTGCAGTAGCCACTCCAGATGGGCCCCTGATGCATCACAACCAGTATGGAATAAAACTAAATAAATAACAATAAGAAAATGAAAAATTACAAATATGTGGAAACTAACACACTCTTGAACAATCATTGAGTCAAAGAAAAAAATCAAAAGGGAATTTAAAGAATATCAGTAAGTTGTGTTTTCAAACAAATATGAAAACACAACTTACTGAAACTTATGGGGTGCAGTAAAGTTATAATAGTATTAAGTGGGAAGTTTCTAGCAATAGGAAGATAGAAATTCTGGCAGAGTATAAGCAAGTAGTCCAGGAAAGAGATCTATTGTGATCCATTCACATTAGCAAAAACATTCCAACTCATGATTTTAAAAATGGAAATGTGAAGCTGGCATGCCATTCTTTATCTATTAGAGTGGAGAGATTAAAGTAATTTATATTACCTACTGTTGTCACATGAGAGAGTGGGGAATAGGCATAAATAGGGTCAGGCTTCTTGTAACACAATTTGGCAATATTTTTCAAAATAAATATAACTATGATATTCGATTAAATTATTTCATATTTATAATATTACCCTATAGATTCTTTTGCAAATGTGCATCTAAGATATGGATACAAAGATAAGCATTATATAAAAGTGTAAAAAAAAAGGAAACTGACTATCTATTAATAGGTACCAATTAAATACATTATAGTATAGCGTATTAACAGAATAAAGGCAATGATAATACAGAATGAGATAAATTACAAATGACTTGGAAAAATATTTATGTCAAAAAATTAAACAGGAAAAAGTCAAGTCTCAAATTGTAAATCTACTTTTATCTCTCTTTACATATACAATATGCAAGTGTCTTTTCTTTGTGGTAGGAAGAATACACCTTGGCATATGAACAGTAGTTATTACTTAAAAATGGGATGAGGGACATGGGAAAATAGTAACTTTATCACACTTTTTAATACAACTCTACAGTTTGATTTTCTATGGCTAGAACAAATTCCTTCTAATTACAGTTTTCAAAGTGTAGACGTGTGGAGGATTGGGAGACACAAAGGTGATTGAGTAAGTCTGCGCTAGTCATGCATTAGTTTTACAAGGCTAAGCTAGTTTATTGAACACTAGGAATGTCTAAAGGTTTTTGAGCAAGACTTGAGTGTGCTCAGTTTTGTGGTGGTATTGGTTAGCAAGATTAATGCTGCAGTCCTGGGAGCATTAGATCTAGGAGGTCTTTAGTATCATCCAGAGGAGATGAAAAGTGTGCCTGAACTAGGTGAAAATGCTGCAAATAGACAGAAAATGTATACTGGAAGGTGTTTGAAAGAATGATTACAAGAAATAACCACGTATTGAATGAAACTTTTGCCATACAGAGCCTCTCAAAGGAGGACCTCCCAGAGCTGAACGAAGGAAGGATAACTTTCATGGAATTTATTTTGCTGTCTACTTCTATTTTAAGAAGTTTTCATTTGCATATTTTCCCTTAAACATAATAATTCAATAAGGATGACATATATTCCTTCTTTTCATGAATCTTTTTTTGTTGTTGTTGACATCTACTTTCAGGAGGTGTATATTCTACAGGGCTTGTTACGAGAGCAATATTAGGATGAGTACATTTAATATCATAAAATGTGAACAGGGGATAAGGATTTTTTCCATTTATCTTGAAGTTGATAGGGTTGAAATGATTACTTTTCTTTGTACAAAAAGCCTCCATATAAATGGGCTTCTTAGAACAAGTATAAGATAATAACAAGATAAAATGGTTCTTTTTCCATTTAAGTTTATTAAGCATTCAGTTCATAGAAAGTTACTGGAGCAGTTAAATTAACAATTCTTATCTTGTGATTTTAGTCTAGCCCAAAGGAAGCAGCTTTATTTTGCATGGGTGCAGTCAACAGAAAAGCTAGATTTTTGTGTTTGGTAACTTCCCTGCAGTGTGTGTTATCTGAGATTGAGGGATAAAAAGAGTTGCCTTTTGGAAAAACAAAAGGAAAAAAGATCTCCCATTATACAATAATACTGAATCATCCCTTTCATTCTACATGCACACACGCACACACACACACAGCCCCCTCAGAATAAAATTAATAGCAGAAGTAATCAATAAAATCATAAATATGGAAATAATTGAGTCATGTTTAACATAAGAACATAAGAAAGTGCTTGCTATACATACTTGTTTTACATATTAGAGGGATGCCATAGATTTGTAAAGCAAAGAGGGACGTACAACTGAGTCAGAGTGTGCAGAAATTTTTTTGCCATTTTTTTCTGCCAGCTTTATTAAGGCATATTCACAAACATAATATATATATTTATGGGGTATACCATAATGTTGTAATATTTGTATACATTAAAAATTGATTAAGCTAGCATCATATGCATCAACTTTCATAGTTATTATTTGTGCTGAGAACATTTAAGATCCACTCTTTTAGCAATATTCAAATATATAATATGTTATTATCAACTATAGTCACCATGCTGATAGATCTTCAGAAATTATTCTTCCTATATACTTGAATTTTTGTACCCTTTAGTCAACATGTCCCCATCTCCTGCCCCTCCCCATAACCATCATTCTACTTTCCCCTTGTGTGAGTTCAACTTTTTTTTAAGGTTACACATATAAGCAAGATCATGAGTTGTTTGTTTTTCTGTACTTGGCTTATTTCATTTGCGTAATGGTTTCCAGTTTCATCAGTGTTGTCACATATCTTGGCTATTGTCCATATCTTGGCTATTGTCAATAATGCTGCAATGAACATGGGAGTGCGGCTCTATTTTTGTTATACAGTACTGATTGCAATGAACATGGGAGTCCGCATATATTTTTGTTATACAGTACTGATTGCAATGAACATGGGAGTGCATCTATATTTTTGTTATATAGTACTGATTGCAATGAACATGGTAGTGCGGCTATATTGTTGTTATACGGTACTGATTGCAACGAACATGGTAGTGTGGCTATATTTTTGTTTTACAGTACTGATTT
Organism: Theropithecus gelada; assembly: GCF_003255815.1. NCBI lineage: Eukaryota > Metazoa > Chordata > Mammalia > Primates > Cercopithecidae > Theropithecus > Theropithecus gelada. The sequence continues at coordinate 36,329,538 of NC_037670.1, read as the reverse complement.
CCGTTCTTTTGGGTATATACATAAGAGGGATTGTTGGGTCACGTGGCAGTTCTATTTTTAATTTTTTGAGGAATGCCTGAATTGTTTTCCACCAAACATAATACTTTCCCTGAAAGAGGAATATTGGAGTCCACTATTATTAGTGTATTTCTATTTTTCTCTTTAGTTCTGTTTATATTTATATATTTAGGAGCTCCAGTTTGAGTGCATATATATTTATAATTGTCTTCTAGATGAATTGACCACTTTATCATAAGTCAGTGGTTGTTTTTGTCTTTCTTTACAGTTTTTGACTTAAAAATCAATTTTTTTCTGATATAAGTATAGCCACTCCAGCTCTCTTTTGGTTACTATTTTCATGGAATACCTTTTTCCATCTGTCTGTTTCTGCTGCTGTAACACAAATACCACAAAGTCGGTAATTTATAAATAATATAAATTTATTTCTGACAGTTGTAGAAACTGGAAGTCTAAAGATCAAAGTCTTAGTAGATTTGGCTTCTGATGAAGGCTTTCCCTCTGCTTCCATGATGGCACCTTGTGGCTGTGTTCTCACATGGTGAAAGGTGGAAGGGAAAAAGGGATGGAAGGGGCAAACTCACTCCCTCAAGCCCTTTTAAAAGGCAATAGTCCCTTCTAGGGGAGCTTTGCCCTCATAGTCAAATCACTCCTTAGGCCTCACCTCTTCATACTGTTGCATTGGAGATCAAGTTTCAAAATGAATTTTGAAGCAGACACAAACACTTAAACCATAGCATCAACTAAAATCAGTTTATTGTAGGCAGTATTTAGTTGAATTTCTGTTTTTTAAAAATCTACCCAGCCAATGTGTGTGTATGTGTGTGTTTACACACATATATATTTACATTTTTAAAAATTATTTGTAACATTATTTTCTTTTTTTCCTCTGCTTTTCCTGAGCTGTATTTTTTTATTGGAGAATTTAATCCACTTAACATTTAAGGTAATTGTTGATAGGTAAGGATTTATCACTTCCATTTTAAAAACGTTTTCTAACTCTTTTGTAGTTCCTTTATTCCATTCTCCCTCTTTTGCTGTCTTTTGTCATGATTTGTTAATTTTTTTAGTGCCATGATTTCATTATTTTTTTCTTATCTTTTGTGTGTCATCTACAGGCTTTTTTCCTTGTGGTTGCCATGGGGCTTACATAAACATCTAATTGTTATAGCAGTCTATTTTAAGCTGATAACTTATATTGAATACAAAAACTCTGTATTTTAACTTTTCACCTCCTTATACTTTACGTTATTGATGTAACAATTCATGTTTTTAAATATATTTTGTATCAAATTAACAGATTGTTATAGCTATAGTTACTTTTAATTCTTTGTATTTTAACTTACATGAGTTAAAAGTGATTTATAAACCATGATTACAGTATTCTGGCTATATTACAGTTTAGTAGAGTATCTAAACTTGACAGTAGGGTATCAAAACTTTACAGGAAGTTTTACATTTTTGTATGTTCTCATGTTGTTAGCATATGTTTGTTTCAACCTGAGAAACTTTATTTTACATTTCTTGTAAGGCAAATCTAGTGTGATGAACTCCCTCAGTTTTTGTTTGTCTGAAAAAATTTATCTTTTTTAACAAATATTTTTGAAGGGCAACCTTGTTGGGTATGGTATTTTTGGTTGAAAGTTTTTTTCTTTTACTATTTTGAATACATTATCCCATTTTCTCCTGGCCTACAAAATTTCTGCTGAGAAATACACTAACAGTTTTATGGGGGTTCCTTGAATGTGACAAACTGATTTTTTCTTGTTGCTTACAAAATTCCATTTGTCACTGACTTTTGAGAATTTGATAATAATGGATCTTGGTGAAGATCTTCTGGTATTTAATATATTTGAGGTTCTTTGGGCTTCATGGATCTAGGGGTTCATTTCCCTTTCCAGATTTGAAAAGTCTTCTGTCATTTTTTACTGAAAGCAAGCATTCTGTCCCCTTCTCTTTCTCCTCCTTCTGATACCCTGAAATGTGTATATTGGTTTGCTTTATGATGTCCCATAAATCCTATAATCTTCCTTAACTTTTAAAAATTCTCTTTCCTTTTGTTCCCCTGACTGAATAATTAAAGTCATCTGGCTTAAAGCTCACAGATTCTTTCTTATGATTGATTGGGTCTGCTGTTGAATAGCTCTCTATGAAATTTTTCAGTACATTCATTGTGTTCTTTAGTTCCAGAATTTCTGTTTGGTTCTTTTTTATGGTTTCTATCTCTTCTTTGAACTTCTCACTTTGTTCATTTATTGTTTTTCTAATATCATTTAGTTATCTTAATATCTAATAGCATTTAGTTATTTCTTATAGCTCAATGAGCTGCTTTTTTTTTTGGACAAGTGTCTCACTCTTGTTGTCCAGGCCAGAGTGCAATGGCATGATCTTGGCTCACTGCAACCTCTGCCTTCTGGGTTCAAGTGATTCTCCTGCCTCAGCCTCCCGAGTAGCTGGGATTACAGGTGCTCACCACCATGCCTGGCTAATTTTTCTATTTTTAGTAGGGATGAAGTTTCACTATGTTGGTCAGGCTGGTCCCAAACTCCTGGCCTCAAGTGATCAACCTGCCTTGGCCTCCTAAAGTGCTAGGATAACAGGTATGAGCCACTGTGCCGAACATCAATGAGCTTATTTAAGATGATTATTTTGAATTCTTTGTCAAGCAGTTAATAGATCTTCATTTCTTTAGGGTTCATTACTGGTGCTTTATTTTGCTCCTTTTGTGGTGTCATGTTTCTCTAATTATTCATGATTTTTGTGGCCTTGTGCTGATATCTACACATTTTAGGAAGTAAGCATCTTTCCAGCCTTTACAGAATGGCTTTGGCAGGAAGAGCTCTTCATAAATTAGCCTGTCTAGAAATTCTAGGCAGCCTGACTTAGATACCATGTGTAGGCTTGCTGCTGGAGTCCTTGGGCAGAGTAACCTGGTACCTGGGTCAACAAGTGAGTAGGCCTGGAATTGGCTCCACATGGGATGGCCTGGAGTTTGGGTTTGCTGGGGGCAGACCTGTAGCCTGAGTTCACATGGACCATCTGAGTGTCAGGGCCCACTAAGGTGGGCTTGTAAACTGACTGTTCAGGGATAGGCCTTGAGTCTGCCCACAGAGGCCAGCCTAGGACTGGGGTTTACTCAGGTGAGCTGGATCCCTAGATTTTCTGGGGCAGCCTGGACACTGGGTCCAGTGAAACCTGGGACTGCAGGCACCAGTCTGGTGCTGAGGCAGTCCTGGAGCCTGCATCCACCAGAGTGGTCCTAGAGCCTTGGTCCATGGGTTCCAGCCTGGCACTAGGGCCTACTAAGGCAGGCCTGGACTCTTGGTCTGTTGGAGCACTGGGTCATGGGAGCAAACCTGATGCCAAGGCCTGGTGGTAGGATAGGCATGGAGCCTGTGGCTATGGGAATCAGCCTGGCAATAGGATGGGCCTGATGCCTTGGGTCATAGAGGCTAGCCTGAAGCCTGAGCTATAAAGAATAGCCTGATTTGGATTTTACTGGGGCAGGCCTGGTGCTAAGATCTATAGCAAAGTCAAGAACTCATTCTTTTTCTCAGGCAGAAAGTGTCTCTCTCCTTGCTATGCTATACAGGCTTGAGGGAGAGATGATGCCAGTAATGTGAGACTTTATTGCTCTCTTCAATGTGTCTTTCCTTATTTCTATGCTACACTGAGATATTGTAATCTCTTACCTGGACTCCTTAGCTCTTGTATATTTTTGTGCATGGATAGTTCCAGTTAAGTTTCCTGAGAGAGGACAAGTGCAGAAAAGTTTTATTCCACCATCTTCCAGATATCACGCTGTTTTTATAAACTTGAAGTAAAAATTATATACTGTGAAATGCATTGATATTAGGGATTAAATTCAATGAATTTTGATAAATGGATGCAAATATTATGACATAAAACATTATTACCCTAGAAATTATCTTATGTCTCCATTCAGATAATTCCCCATAGATAGCCATTGTTCTGATTTCCATAACCATAGGTTGGTTTTGCCTGTTTTAAATTGTATAAAGATGGGCATTCTCACAAAAATGTATTCTTTGATGTACATGTTTTTGAAAGTAAATTTTTTGACACTCAGGTACATTGTTGCAGGTATCATCATTCATGTTTTTAAATCAGTGGGTATAATTTTGTTGGATAACTATTACACCATTTATTTATCCATTCTGTTTTGATGGACATTGTAGGTTATTCCCTGCTTGGGACTGGCATAAGCCTTTTTATGGACATATATTAATATAAGTTTATGTGACCAGTCCTATGCGTCTATAACCTCAGGAAAGTGGAGAGGAACTGGAAATGTGAGCAGTTTGAACATCTGGCACTACACCAGAGAACATTAGTATCTTCCATTCAAGCTAACCTGGAGGGTCTGTCTTCTCCCTTCTTGGCACAAAGGTGACAAAAAACAGAAGAATGCATGAAAATTTTGGGAAGTGTTGGATATGTTAATTATCTTGATTATGTTGATACTCTCATGGGTATTTGCATGTGTCCAAACTCATCAAATTGTATACATTATACCTCAATTAAAGCTGTTAAATAAATATAAATGAGTAACTTAAATACATGTAAAAAAAATGGTGACACTTGCTTTCTCAGCTGAGGTCTTGCTACCTCAGGAAACAGCTCTGCTGCCACTGACTGTCATTGCCGTGGCCACACATGCCCTCTCACGGCTTCCCTTTCCTGCTGCTTTGATTCCCAGTGGGAAGGAGACCCCACAGGCATTCTCTTCCACTAAACTGTCAGCTACCCTAATCGCCAGCCTTTTCTCCTCAATGTTTTAGGAAGTTGCTATAGTTCTGCCATAATTTCCTGTAGGTATTTTCTTACTACCTTGCTTTCTTGGGAAAGAGGGTTATGAGTTGACTCTTGGGCAAATTAATTATTCTAGCTTCAGCTGGATTATTTTTGCTAGAAGTTCCACTAATTTCATAGCATGTCATTGTACACTTCTGCCATCTCTGATGTGGATGTAGTTTTTTCATTTTAAGCCTTATAACTTAGGTTCTAGAAGGAAGCAGTTGAATATCAGTATTCTAGTCATGGTTATACTCAGGCATATTCTTTACTCAGAGGTTTTTATCTTTAATATTTCTTTGGAAGTTTAGAATGTATGCATCAATATTTTTAAGTTAACAAAGAGTGAAGGCAAAAGAGACTGGATAGATTTTGTGTGATTTCAAATTCTGGGTAGCAGTCTTGTTCTGAAATGTTGCTCTGTTATGGATTCCTGACTGTAGTTAAATCTGAGCAATACATTTTAGAAGGGATTACATAGAGTCCCTTCCTTTCAAATGGCATGCTTTGCATGCGACATTTGATGTTATATTATGCTGTTAGGCCTTAGAAATTTCACAAGAATTTTGTCAAGGAAAGATTTTTAAAAAGCTTCAGCTTAAGAATTGTACTTTTCTAGATGTAATGTATCAGAAAATGAAGAATCACGACTTTCAGTTAGATAATTAGAAAATAGGCAAGATTTAGGTAAGAGAAAACATCTATATAATCAGGTTGCTCATTCTTATTAGTAATGTAATCTGTGTTTTCTAATAATCTTGGGATTCAAAAGGTAAATTAACATCAATAATTTTGGCCTGCTTTGAAATTTCCACAGTTAAAAAACCACCAAAATCCCCTCTGTCTCTCCTATATCCTCCACCTACTTATGAGAAACTCAAGTCCTTGCAGCCTTTACAAAAATTGTCTCTTATGGTCTGTCAAAATGCATAAAGGACTTTACCCATGGCCCAAGGGTCCATTGTTGAGTCACTTCCAGTGGCTGCTATTTCCTATGGCAGCTGAAGCTGTGGTCACCCTCCAAGGTCAGGAGATGTCAAACTGCAGCAGTGTCTAGCATTGGCTGGTGTTCTGGGGAGTGCTAATGATAGGCCACCAGCTATGCTTATGATGGTGCTGTTTCCTTCTTTCCTGGTTTCACATGTTTACAGCATGCCACTGCCTCTGTTTTAAAGCAGGAGAAATTTCTCCCCACTGACATCATAGAGTCATGTTGCTCCGGAAACAGGGCAACTTATTGTGTGTGTTTGAGTGTTTATTCAGTTTTTGCTTCTGTCCCATTTTTATTGGGGCTTGTCCAGTCATCTTAGGAGTGGGGGACACAGAGCCAGAAGAAAATGTATTTGTGTGAGATATTTGCATTAATAGTCTCTTTAGTTAGATTGTGATTCTTAGGAAGATCCTCTGGTTCTGTAATGGCCTCTCTCAACCATTATTCCAACATATATTTTAATTCAGGTAGTAGCCACAATTTAGACTCAAGCTGTTAATTACCCCATCCCACTCCAAGCATATTGCTTTTAAAATTAAAATGCTGTTTCTTTTTCCACAGTTGCTGACTGCAAATCTTGTTTTCAAGCCATTGAAATTTAAATAGTTTTGTGGGCCCAAACTTCAGCTTTTGTTCTCGCTGCCAGCAATTGCCAGATAAGATCACATCTGCAATTTATTTGCATAAAGGCACATATATTTTATGATATAGAACCTTACTCTATTCTACACACATTTAGGGCTAGCCTAGAGAAATAATTTTTAATATAGTTTGTATAATTGACAGGTTTTTTGCCCATCAGTTCAAAAAATTGAACTAAGATGATATTTTTTAAATACTTTAAAAATGTGAAATATAACACACCCATACACAATATTCAAAAAATTAATATGTATTCAAAAATTCATATACTTTAAAACAATTATTAATAAATGTCTATTAAAATATATGTTAAAATTCTCACAAATCATAGTGAAAGAATTAATGCAAACATGATTCAGGCCCTGTAACAACATTACAACAGCATCCTTAATGCCCCCTTCAGACCTGCTCCCCAGCACTGCCCAGGACACTCTTCAAAGGTAATTGCTATTCTAATTTGTAACACCATAGATGAATTTTGCATGTTTAAAAATGTTTTAAATAAACATTGACTTAAGATACACATCCAGAAAGGGCACAAATTGTAAACTTTCACAAAGTGACCAAATCTATGGAAATGGCATACCAGAAGTACTCTCATGCCTCCTCCCAGCAACTTTTCTCCCAACCAGAAGATAACTGCTATATTTACTTCTCACGCCATAATTCAATGTTGACTTTTTTGAATAGCACATAAGTGGAATCACACTCTATGTTATCTTTTGTGTTTGGGATTTTTCGTCAATATTATGTTTGTGAGATTCATTCTTGGTGAATGCGTAGTTACTCATTTGTTTTTCATTGCTTAATGATACTTAGTTCTGTGAATATTCCAAAATTCATAGGTATTTGCATTGCTGAACATTTGCATTACTTTCAGTTTGGATTCTTGCAAATAGGACTGCAATGAACATTTAAGGATGAGAATAGACACTTCAACGGTGTTGTGATAAACATTCCTTTACAGGTCTTTGGGTGTGCATAAGTACAGAATTCTGTTGGTTATATACTGAGTTGCTTAATTGCTGGGTCACAAAGCCTACATTTGTTGAGCTTTAGTAGCTACTGCCAGTTTTCCAAAGTGGTTATATCAAGCTACATCTCCATCAACAGGATATGATGATTTCTGTTGCTCCACGTCCTATCCTAACCAACACTTGGTATTGCTAGTTTGTTTACTTTTGGTGAGCATAATGTATACTTCATGTGTATTTCCTTGGTATTTTGAGGCCAACAAACTCTTTGTATGTTTATTGGTCATTTAAGAAGTCTTGTTCAAGTCTTTTGCTCATTTATTTTTTATTTTATTCTCAACTTTCATCTCTTATTTATTTATTTATTTATGTATTTATGTATTTCAATAAGTCTTTGGGGAACAGGCGGTGTTGGTTACATAAATAAGTTCTTTAGTGGTGATTTCTGAGATTTTGGTGTACCATCCGAGCAGTGGACACTGTACCTGATGTGTAGTGTTTTATTCCAAGCCACCCCACACCCTTTCCCCTGAGTCCCTAAAGTCCGATATATTGTTCTTATGCCTTTGTATCTTCTTGACTTAGTTTCCACAAATGAGTGAGAATATACAATGTTTGGTTTTTCCGTTCCTGAGTTACTTCACTTAGAATAATAGTCTCCAGTTCCATCCAGGTTGCTGTGAATGCCATTATTTTGTTCGTTTTTATGGCTGAGTAGTATTCCATGGTATTTATATATATATGTATACATATCACATTTTCTTTGTCCACTCATTGATTGATGGGCATTTGGCCTGGTTCCATATTTTTGCATTTGCAAATTGTACTGCTATAAACATGTATCTGCTATTTGTGTGTGTGTGTGTGTGTATGTGTATGTGTGTGTGTATATATATATATATATATATATGCAAGTATCTTTTTTGTATAATGACTTCTTTTCCTCTGGGTAGATACCTAGTAGTGGGATTGTTGGATCAAATGGTAGATCTACTTTTAGTTATTTAAGGAATATCCACACTGTTTTCCATAATGGTTATACTAGTTTACTTTCCTATCAACAGTGTAAAAATGTTCCCTTTTCACCGCATCTATGCCAATATCTATTATTTTTTGATATTTTGATTGTGGCCATGCTTGCAGGAGTGAGGTGGTATTGCATTGTGCTTTGATATGCATTTCCCTGATAATTAGTAATGTTGAGCATTTTTCCATATGTTTGTTGGCCATTTGTATATCTTCTTTTGAGAATTGTCTATTCATATCCTTAGCCCACTTTTTGATGGGATTATTTGTTTTTCTCTTGCTGATTTGTTTGAGTTCTTCATAGATTCTAGATATTACTCTTTTGTTGGATGGACAGATTGTGAAGATTTTCTACCACTCTGTGGGTTGTCTATTAACTCTACTGATTATTTCTTTTGCTGTGCAGAAGCTTTTTAGCACATTTAAGTCCCATCTATTTAATCTTTGTTTTTGTTGCATTTGCTTTTGGATTCTTGTTCATGAAGTCTTTGCCTAAGTCAATGTCTAGAAGGGTTTTTTCAATGTTATCTTCTAGAATCTTTATGGTTTCAGGTCTTAGATTTAAGTCTTTGATCCATTTTGAGTTGATTTTCGTATAAGGTGAAAGATGAGGATCCAGTTTTATTCTTCTACACGTGGCTTGCCAATTACCCCAGCACCGTTTGTTGAATAGGGTGTCTTTTCCTCACTTTATGTTTTTGTTTGCTTTGTCAAAGATCAGTTGGCTGTAAGTATTTGGCTTTATTTCTGGATTCTTTATTCTGTTCCATTGGTCTATGTGTCTATTTTTATTTTTAAAGTTGAAAAATATTCCAGATATAAGCCCTGGTTATATCTGTGGTTGTAGATATTAGAAATGTCTTTTTGCCATTTGGTAATTTGTGTTTTCACTCTATTAATGCTGTCTTTTGGGTAACATGTATTTCTCATTTTATTGTACTCCATTTTTATTAAACTTTAATGGTTCATGCTACCATGGGAAGAAATCTCTTTCATCCCCAAGGCCAAAAAAAAATTTTAATCAGAAACTTTATTTCTCTTTTATACTTAGATTTACCATCTACTGGTATTGATATTTTTGTATGCAGTGTGGTAAAGGGCAGGGATTATTTCTTTCCATGTAGATATTCAATTGATCCAACACAATTTGTTGAAAAGACAGTATTTTTCCCTGTGCTCTTTCTGTCATTCTCATATTCCAGTGTTCATATATATATATATGGGTCCATTTCTAGATTATCTATTCTGTGTTACTTGTTTATTTCTGTTATTGTGTCCATATTCATATCTTAACTACTACAAACTCAAAAATTTTGGTAATTGAGAATGCAAGTCACCCAACTCTGTTCTTTTTTTCCTTCAAGATCTTCTTGGTTATTTTTATAGTTCTAAACAAATGTTAGAATCAGGTTTCCATTTTCCAAAAATTATCTCCTGGGATTTTGATTGGAATTTTACTGAGTGAAATTACTTTATCACCATTTGACAGATAATTGCAAATTGCATTTTAAAATATTCAGTCTTTCAATTCCATGAACAGAGTATATCCCCCTATTTGTTTAGGTAATCTTTAATTTTGTCAGTAATGTTTCATAGTTTTGTTTGTTTGTTTGTTTTTTACAGAGTTCTTACACACTTTAAAAGTATTTATTTCTAGCACTTTGCAGTTTGGATGCTATCATTAATAGTACATTTTGACTTTTTTAACTTGTTTTTTGCACCTATACAAAAATGTAAATATTTTTTCTATATTGACCTTGTAGACAGTGATCTTATAAATCTCTTTATTATAATAACTCAAATAGTTTATCTGTAGGTTATATTGAATTTTCTACATATACAATACTTACAGTGCCAGTAAAAGTCCCTTACTGTCATTTTCAGCAATTTTTTTTTGTTTGGCTATACAATTCTGGTTTGAAATTATTTTGTGCAATTTGAAGATGTCATTCCTTTTTTTCTAGTTTCCATTATTAATTTTAAGTAGTCATCTGTCATTCTTCTTTGCTCTTTTGATATCAAGATGCCTAGTTTTTTCTCTGGCTGCTTTTAAAATTAATTAATTACTTCCATTTTCTGCACTATTACGATAAGGTGCCTACATTTTGTTTAGATTTATTTGAGATTCCTAAAACTTGTTGAATCTGTGACTTGATGTATTTTGTGAGTTTTGAAATGTTTTTGGCCATTCTCTTCCTATTATTATCTCATTTCCTTTTTACTAAGACTCTAACCTTCATGTACAGTTGGCTTTTTCTTTGTGTTTCATATATAATTTATACTCTTTGAGTGTGTGTTTTCCATTCCTTTTCTCTCTGTGCTTCAGTATAGATATTCAGTATAAATATTAAACTTCTCTATTGAATTCCTAATTTTAGTCATTGTATTTTTCATTTCTATGATTTCCTTTTTTTTTTAAAGTAGTTTACGGTTTTCTGAAATTCTACATTGTGTCTTTTAGTTTAGTAATAATTTTGTTGGATATAGAATTTTGGTTTTATATGAAGTTATTTTAAATAATATATAATACTTATTTAAAATCCATACCTGGTAACTGCAACATCAGAATCTCTTATAATTCTGATTCTATTTTTTCCTGGTTCTTTGAAATATTTTATAGGCCTAGTTGTTTTAGGTTGATGACAAATTTTGTGCATACAAATGTCAACATAATTTGAGTTTCTGAATTTTTATCTCCGTCTCTAGAGGACTTAAATTTGCTACTGCCAGGCTTTTGAGCTATTGGTTGATTAGTGTAATCTACTTAATCTAATTAGAGCTTGAGCAAGTTGGAATCTGTAATCTGAAGGCCTTAACAAGTGGTGGTCAATTTCTGGCATATTCTTACTCCCCGACTGTATGTAGCCTTTTGGTATTCAAACTAAAAGCTTTGGGTATTTACTTGGGTCTCTTTTCCTTAACAAGTTTAGGATTCTAGTTTTAGTACCCCTCATTCCTGTGATGCTGCAATACTCCCTGCTCACCTGCTTATTCCCTCAACTGCTATTTTCAAAAAGGTAAATGCTTGAGGAGCAGAGGAGCACTAAATATCAGGCTCAACCCTGTGCACATTCTCCCAGCTCCACAAGTCTTTGGTGGTTTGGTTGCTCTCTAATGTCTTCAAGTATATATTTCTATCTAAATCATCTTCAGTTTTTCTCATTGTTCTCAGTGGAAGTATTGACCTGAAACAAGCAAGTCTATTGTTGCTTGAAGAAAACATGTAATTTTTATTCTGTTGTTACATTCAAGAACCTTGCTAGCACCTAGACACTTGTTAAAAATTAAATATAAATAGTATTGAATTGGCGAAAATGATTAGCAGTATGCTATGTCTCAGATTAAAAATACATGCAAGGCAGCAAATAACATTCCACAAATATTAAGAATTAAGTACCCTTCATATATACTATGCACAAATGGGTATGATGAGAAAGCAGATGAGATCAGACTAATAAGGAAGAGGCTATGACACATTGTTTTGAAAGTAATACTATGAAGACTATGATACTACAAATATTATTAATGGCAATGTCAGGTTGATAATTTTCTGAATTTGTGTGTGTATGTGCAGAAAACTGTGCTATGGAGATTATCCAGATGTAGTTCTGCACACTTAAAAGAAAATTGCAAATAATAAAAGGAAACAATAAAATCAGAACATTTTTCCCTAAGGAAGCAGATGCCTAAGGTCAACATGCATTCTGTTCATTGACTTGAACTTCTATAGCCATAGAACATCATAAAAATTGAGGCAATATATCAGCAGTGTTTACATTATGTTTCATATGGGAAAATACACAATCACTTTTAAAAGTTATCAAACAAAAATTAAGTTGGAAAAAGGGATAACCAGTTTCAAACTTCTGTATAGCTAGCCAGTTATCCCAACATCACTTATTAAATAGGGAGTCCTTTTTCCATTGATTGTTTTTGTCAATTTTGTTGAAGATCAGATGGTTGTAGGTGTACAGCATTATTTCTGGATTCTCTATTCTGTTCCGTTGGTCTATGTGTGTGTCTGTTTTTGTAGCAGTATCATACTATTTTGGTTACTGTATTCCTGTGACACAGTTTGAAGCTGGGTAATGTGATGCCTCTAGCTTTGTTCCTTTTGCTTAGGATTCAGTTGGCTATTTGGGCTCCCTTTGGATTTCATATGAATTCTAAAATAGTTTTTTTCTAGTTCTGTGAATAATGTCATTGGTAGTTTGATAGAAAGAGCAGATTCCCGAATCTGTAAATTGCTTTGGGCAGTATACTCATTTTAATGACATTGAGTCTTCCTATGCATGAGCAAGGAATGTTTTTCCATTTGTTTGTGTCATTTTTTGAGCCATGGTTTGTAGTTCTCCTTGTAGAGATCTTTCACCTCCTTGATTAGCTGTTTTCCTATTTGTGTGTGTGTGTGTCTGCGTCTGTGTGTGTGTGTGTGTGGCAGTTGTGAATGGGGTGTCATTTCTGAATTGGCTCTTAGCTTGGATATTTGTGTATAGGAATGCTAGTGATTTTTGCACATTAATTTTGTATCCTGAGACTTTACAGAAGTTATCAACTGAAGGATTTGGGCTGGGACTATGGGGTTTTCTAAACATAGAATCATGTTGTCTGCAAACAGGGAAAGTTGGACTTACTCTCTTCCTATTTGAACGCTCTTAATTTCTTTCTCTTGCCTGAGTGCTCTAGCCAGAACTTCTAACACCATGTTCAGTAGGAGTGGTGAGAGAAGGCATCCTTGTCTTGTGCTAGTTTTCAAGGGGTATGCTTCCAGCTTTTGCCTATTTTAGTATGATGTTGGTTGTGGATTTGTCACAGATGGCACTTATTATTTTGAAGTATGTTCCTTCAATACCTAGTTTAATGAGTGTTTTTAACATAAAGCGATGTTGTGTTTTATCAAAAGCCTTTTCTGCATCTATTGAGATAATCGTGTTTTTTGTTTTTAGTTCTGTTTATATGATGAATCACATGTATTAATTTGCATATGTGGAATCAACCTCGCATCCCAGGGATAAAGGCTACTAGATCATGGTGGATTAGGTTCTTGATGTGCTGTGGGATTCAATTTGCTAGTATTTTGTTGAGGATTTTTGTATCTATGTTCATCAAAGATATTGGTCCACTGGCTATTTCTTATGGGACTTCTTTGCTGCACCTTCTCTTCTTTCAGATCCATAGTAAATAGAAAACTTACAGAATGGGAGAAAGGACTTGCAAACTATGCATCTGATGAGGGTCTAATATCCAGCATCTATAAGGAACTTAAATTTGCAACAAACAAACAACCTCATTAAACATTAGGCAAAGAACATGAACAGTCATGTTTAAAAAGAAGACATACATGCAGCTCACAAGCATATGGAAAGAAGATCAATATCACTGATCATTAGATAAATGCAAATGAAAACCACAATGAGATATCATCTTACACCAGTCAGAATGGTTATTATTAAAAAGTCAAAACTAACAGACGCTGGAGAGGTGGTGGAGAAATGGGAATGCTTATATACTGTTTTTGGGAGTGTATATTAGTTCAATGAACATGGAAAGCAGTGTGGAAACTCCTCAAAAATCTAAAAACAGACCTACCATTCAGTAATGGGATTACTGGGTATATACCCAAAGGAATAGAAATCATTCTATTATAAAGACACATGCACATGTATATTCATTGCAGTACTATTCACAATAACAGAGACACGGAATCAGCCTAAATGCCCATCAATGGTAGACTGAATAAAGAAAATGTGGTACATATACACCAAGGAATACTATGCAGCCATAAAAAAATTACATGATCATGTCCTTTGCAGGAACATGAATGGAGCTGGAGGCTATTATCCTTAGAAAACTAATGCAGGAACAGAAAATCAGATACCACATGTTCTCACTTGTAAATGGCAGCTAAATGATGAGAACACATGGATAAATAGAGGGGAACCACAGACACTAGGGCCTACCTGATGGTGCAGGGCAGGAGGACAGAGAGGATCAGAAAAAATAACTCTTGGATACTAAGCTTAGTACTTGGGTGATTACATAATCCATACAGCAAACCCCTGTGACACAAGTTTACCTATATAAAAAACCTGTACATGTACCCCTGAATGTAAAATAAAAGTTAAAAGAAGTGATATTCCAACCATTTGTGTAATTTAGTTATCTAAAATGATGCACTTCCCTAGATAACTGGATAGATGGGATTTTATTCATGCATTCAATATTTTGTCATTTGATGAAGAGCATTTGTGTTGAGGTTTTATGAAGGATCTGAAAAAATACATATTAGCTTATTTTACTGCAAATAGTAATTGCCAACAGTGAAGATATGTACTACCACCAAATTCCATGTTATTTATGAACAAAAGATATACACAGACACTTGAAAAGTGATTTCTACCTTACATATGGGGAAAATACCTCATTTTTCTCAGCTGTCCATTATTTTTGAGATATTGTGTGCAGTGATAGTAAGAACAAGTACATTTGGAACACTGCAGCAATAATTTTTTTCAATCGGAGTCCTGCTAAAATGAAATAATTTGACAGCGTCCGGCACCCTGTACTCGTGCGTGGCTTCCGTAGAAATGGTGGCTTGCAAGGGCAGCTGGTTACTGTGATTTGGTACCTCATTCTTTAAACGTATAATGGTAATCTGGTTGGTTCAGACAAACCCTTGCCTACTTATTAGTACTCTGTTTTTTAGAGTTGTTGCTGCAATTGATTAGATGACATTTAGGCCCACTGCACTCTTATGCCAGACTCTTTTGTACAGGTAAATTCTAATCCTTGATGGAGTAACAGAATGCTGCTGCGGAGAAAATGCAGTAACCAGCCAATTACTCTTTAATTCCAGAACCTCCAGCAGTTGTAAGGAGGACTGGATAAATGGCATTTGGTGGGTTACTTGACAGCTGATTTGCACATGGGGTGCCATGGACTATGGTAAAATAATGTGTTCTACTTGTGGCAAGTGTGCTTAGAATAAAAACACTAATGCTGTATTCTCAGTAAGTCAAAGTAGGAAATAGGACACAAGGTAAATGGAATAACTCTCTTAGCCTTTTTCATTTTTTGAGATGGAATCTAGCTTCGTTGCTCAGGCTGGAATGGAGTGGTGTGATCTCAACTCACTGCAACCTCCTCCTCCTAGGTTCAAGTGATTCTCCTGCCTCAGCCTCCCGAGGAGCTGGGATTACAGGCACCGGCCACCATGCATGGCTAAATTTTGTATTGTTGGTAGAGACAGGGTTTCACCATGTTGGTCAGCCTGGTCTCAAACTCCTGACCTCAAGTGATCTACCCGCCTTGGCCTCCAAACGTGCTGGGATTACAGGCATAAGCCACTGCGCCTGGCCTCTTGGCCTTTTAACATACATTCAGTAATGCATGTAAAGAATTGCTTCACGTGGAGGAAGCTTCTTTTTAAGAGGGTTTTGGAGGTATTTATAAGACAATATGGGGATGTTGTATTTGTGTCTAACTACAACAAAATGTATTATTACAAGGTTTATTTTTGCCTTATTATATAAGAAAAACATATTTAAGAAAGATATAAAAACAAAAAAGAAAATAAAAATAGCGTACCATTCCAGAAATAATTTTTTTTTTTTTTTTTTTTTTTTTTTTTTTTTTTTTT